>NC_057799.1:431211273-431459406 GCF_018294505.1 Triticum aestivum | reverse complement strand
GCCCGCAGCCACCACCCCGCCTTGCGCCGCCGCTGTGCTAGCTCGCCGGAGCCGCCGCCCCGATCCGATCGGGCCGTTCAATTTTTTTTTGGGTTTTAGGTAAAAAAACCTCGGTTTTCTTAGAAACCCTAGATTCGTTTTTTTAATAGATCAGTTCGGGTTTTTTCGGTTCGGTTATTTAGCGGACATTCGTCCGTACGTTCGTTTTAACGAACGTTGTTCGTTGGTTAGTCGCAGACAGCGAACGTTCGTTCGTTAGCCTGTTCGTCTCGTTTCTTTTTTCCAGGGTTTTTCCGCGATTATTTTCGATCGCGATTTCTGCCCTGATCTTCGTTTTAGTTTATCTTTTCGCTCGTTTATCCAAATCAGGTGAAACAAGCGCCTAGATCTTCGTCTCGAAGCCCTCTTTCTGTTTTGACCAACTTGAACCAGATTTTGGTACTGTAAAATTTGACTTTAGTCCAGATTAGTAAACGGATATTGTTTCTTTCGTAGTTTGAGTTTCGTTGCTCCGTTTGATTTGATTCTTTTTGCAAACCGGAGTTCTTCAGTTGAACTTTCTGGTTATATCTTCTTATTTGAGTTTTACCCATGCATTTTTGCTTGATTGCTTATGTATGCTATTGTTTGTTTGCGATAGAATTCTCGGAGTGCGAAGCGTGCTACTACGAGTCACTAGGTTTTGCGGATCGTCAGTAAGGCAAGTAACACATTGATCATACCCTTTCATACCCAGTTTTTATGCATTAGTTTCAACCCTCACACATTGCATGAGTAGGATCTCTTAACATGTGGGTTTGGGAAGTAGATGATGAGGTAGAACCTATTACTTGTTTTATTATCAAACCCTTGGGAGTTACGTCTACGTTATGCTTATATTGCCATGCTATGCTCGTAGACGTGGATTGGGTTTGAGAGTATCCATGACAGATGTGAGTTTGTTAATTAATGGTTCAACTTAAGGTGGCAACTTTAATACACATCTGGGTGGATTGCCTGTGGGCACCTGGAGAATCCAGTGTTGTCCTAGGATATCCCGGAGTAACCGTGTGATCATCCTACGGTCCGCCACCCAGGCTCAAAGGGATCATAAGATTATTCATGCTAGAAACTTCCGTGTGCAGCCACAAGCTATTATGGGCTCTAGCATAGTTGAGTATGTTATATGACCTCTTCCAGTGGTAGGCTAGCAGATGTAGGGGATGTAGGTTGGTACTATCTACTCAGGGTTAGAGTTAATATTTCTAAAGACTGTGTCTCGGTCATCTGTTTCTCAAACACCATGTAGTGTGAGAAATCCAGCGGAGGAGATCGAGTCTTGTGGGGAAAAGTGCGCAAACCTCTGCAAAGTGTATAAACTAATCATGGTTAGCCGTGTCCCCGGTTATGGACATCTTGAGTATCTGGTACTTGAATTATTGATTTGATCTCATCACTCTAAATTAATTTGTTGGGTTGATAATGATTACTTTAATTGGGATTGAGTTGGAGGAACCTTCTCAATGTTTCAACCACCATGATAGTTAAATAAAATCTATTCCTTTGTTGTAGGGAAAAATAGGCTTTTCGCAAAATAGTATAACCATAGAGCCTGCACCAGCCATATATGCATGTAGTGATAGCATTTATCTGTTTACTGCTCTACTGTGTTACATTGCCAGCATATTCCATGTGTTGACCCGTTTTCGGGATGCAACGTATCATGTTGCAGACTTTTCAGATGACGAGTAAGGTGCCATAGGTCGTTTGTCATGCACCCAGTTATGCCGTTGGAGTTGATGGACTCACTTTATCTTCCAAGCCTTCCGCTGTTATCCTTTAGATGGCCTTAAGCCATATTTATTGTAATAAGTTCTCTTTTGAGACATTTGATGTAATAAGTGTGTGATTGCTACTCTGCTATAAATCCATCTGAGTATTGTGTGTGTCAGCATTACCGATCCAAGGCTGACACTGAACACAGAGATTTGACCGTTTGAGGTCGGATCGCTACAAAGGTTTTGTGGGCCCCTCGGCGACCTCCTAACCTAGATCTTCCTCCTATATATACTCTTATACCCCAAAAACATCCAGGGGAGCCACGAAACCACTTTTACACCGCAGCAACCTTCTGTACCTATGAGATCCCATCTTGGGGCCTTTTCCGGCATCCTGTCGGAGGGGGAATCGATCACGGAGGGCTTCTACATCAACACCATTATGATCAGCTTATCTATGAATATTATTTGAATCTCCTCTGAATTCTTATAAGCATGATTTTATATCTTTGCAAGTCTCTTCGAACTATCGATTTGGTTTGGCCAACTAGATTGGCGTTTCTTGCAATGGGAGAAGTGCTTAGCTTTGGGTTCAATCTTGCGGTATCCTTTCCCAGGGGCAGCAGGGGTAGCAAGGCAGGTATTGTATTGTTGCGATCGAGGATAAAAAAGGTTTTCATCATATTGCTTGAGTTAATTCCTCTACATCATGTCATCTTGCTTAAGGCGTTACTCTGTTCTTTATGAACTTAATACTCTAGATGCATGTTGGATAGCGGTCGATGTGTGGAGTAATAGTAGTAGATGCAGAATCGTTTCGGTCTACTTGACACGGACGTGATGCCAATGTTCATGATCATTGCCTTAGATATCGTCATAACTTTGCACTTTTTCTATCAATTGCTCGGCAGTAATTTGTTCACCCACCGTAATAATTTCTATCTCGAGAGAAGCCTCTAGTGAAACCTATGGTCCCCGGGTCTATTTTCCATCATACAAGTTTCCGATCTACAATTCTAGTTTCCTATTTACTTTATTTTGCAATCTTTACTTTCCGTTCCATAAACCAAAAATACCAAACATATTACTTTACCGTTTATCCATCTCTATCAGATCTCAGTTTGCGAATAACCGTGAAGGGATTGACAGCCCCTTTGTCGCGTTGGTTGCAAGTTGGTGTTTGTTTGTGCAGGTATTCGGTGGCTTGTTGTGTTGTCTCCTACTGGATTGATACCTTGGTTCTCAAAACTAAGGGAAATACTTACGCTACTTTGCTGCATCACCCTTTCCTCTTAACGGGAAAAACTAACGCAAGCTCAAGAGTTAGCAAGAAGGATTTCTGGCGCCGTTGTCGGGGAGATCTATGCCAAGCCGGCACATACCAAGTACCCATCATAAAATCTCATACCTCACATTACATTATTTTCCATTCGCCTCTCATTTTCCTCTCACCCACTTCTAAAACGATTTTCAAAAAGATTTTCCTTTTCTTCGCCCTTCTTTCCGTTCGATCTTTTATTTGCTTGTGTTACCATGTGCCTTCTTTTTGCTTGCATCTTCGCTTGCTAAAAGTTTATGGATCCTCATCCACTCGCTAATCTTTTTAAGATATCCAATTATGACGAACCAATTGCTAGTGAGTTGTGTGCACTAGATTATGTTTATGAAGTTTTGCTTGAAATCCGTAAATCTGAAAATTGTGATGAAGTGCTTTATGAAGTGATTCACGATAGATCTTTGAATGAAAAGCATGATTGCCATGATGTTATTATAATTTATATTAATGTCAATTATGTTAATGATATGCAAAACCCTAAGCTTGGGGATGCTAATTTTGCTATGTGTACAACTTGTTGCAATGATCATGATTGGGGTTATTCTTCTTATGATCTTGAAAATTTATTTAAGCCCCATGATGAATATGAGATTGATAATAAGGTTTGCAATAATATTGAAAGTGGGTTTGGAAGAGTGTCAGCTTTAGATCCCACATATTTGGAGAATATTCAATCTTATGAAATTTTTGATAAAAGTGGGTTCGGAGAGGTCATGACTTTATTTTATGATAATGCCACTATTTTGGAAGAGTGTCAACTTTGCATGCATGTGCATCATGAAGAGAAAATTGTATGTGATAGTTATATTGTAGAATTTAATTATGATCCTACATGTAATTATTATGAGAGAGGAAAATATGGTTGTCGAAATTTCATGTTACAAAATTACCTCTCGTTATGTTGAGATTGCTATTGTTTCTTTCTTGTTCCTTGCATATGCTAGATCTTGCTTGTCTTGCTAATTTGTTTTCCTATAAAATGCCTATGCATAGGAAGCACGTTAGACTTAAACTTGTTTGTCACATGTTTTATGATGCTTTGTTTGTGTTTCACTTGCTATCTTTCATGTGAGCATCATTAAAATTACTAGTTAATTGCCCGTGTGTTGCCACGGGGCAATATGAAGAAAAAGGGTTTCCCCACTTTATATTATAAAGCAACCAGCATTCCATTACATCCAAGCGAACCCATACAAACACACACCACCGCACATAACACACCCACCCAAGGCAAGATACAAAGGCGCTGGGCACCGACACATCACCCCAACAACAATCAAGCTATCTACGAAGACCGCCTGACGTTGACACAGACCTCCACGGAGCGCAAATCACCATGAAGCCCCGCGGTAGCCCTCTGACCCCGCCCGTTTAGCTATCTTGCGCTAGCCTGCCTCGGGCAGAGAGGAAATAGAGCCCCACCGCCACCTACGTCGGCCAGGCTTTGCCCAGCGGCAGGGGACAGGGGCTGGAGGGTGGGGGTAGCTTACGACGCACCTAGGTTTGCCCTCAGTCATCCGCGGGGACGACACGACCACAAGGCAATATCAATCGTATCACATGTACTTTTCGGATATTCTTGCACATAAAGCAACATTGTCCATATAAATTGTGTCATTAACTCGCTATTTTTCTTGTTTGCCTAGTGTCAACTTATTTCTGCAATGGTAGATCATTCTGTTTTTAATTTTGCTACTTACTCACACTTTTTATAATACACCGCACTCTTGAGGGATTGTTTGATTAATGCCTTCCGCAATCCCCAATCGTGTCATTAACTCGCTATTTTTCTTGTTTGGCTAGTGTCAACTTATTTCTGTAATGTTAGATCACTCTGTTTGTTATTTTGCTACTTATTCACACTTTTTATAATACATCGCACTCTTGAGGGATTGTTTGATTAATGCCTTCCGCAATCCCCCCTCCAAGTGAGAAACAACATTTATTACTAAGCATTATGACCCACCACATCAATGGACAACTTTCCTCTCTAGCCCATTACAACGATACACATCTCAGCTCATCTCTTCGTTACCCAAATATATAGACATAAATTGTGTAAGACCACTCGCCTCCATGGAGATTTAATTCCTAGGTCTTGTCCCAATTCCACAATCCAGTTTCTCCCCAATAGTGTTCTCCCCTTTCTGGACTGCTCCATTGAAGTTTGAACTGCCAACCAACCATCGCGTCGACTGCTTGTTGCCTCTCCTACATATGCAGGAAAGAGTTGCTTCGTTCCCATGTCGGTGTTGTGCTGTAAGCCTTGGCCAACGCTCCTACATATGCAGGCAAGAGTTGCTTCCTTCTCGTGTTGATGATGTGTTGTATGCCATGGCCGAAGCCCAAGGCGACGATGACCGATGAGCTTAAAAGTGAAATCCTGCGGAAGGACATGAGCAAGGTACATGTGAATTTTGATTGCCATGGAAACTTGATTCACATGTTCTGACTGCTGGCCCATGGGAGTTAAGCAGTTGTATATGAGTTTTTTTTTGCAAAAAGGGTTAACTAGTTATATAAACTAGTATAAACTAAAGAAACACGATTCATACCATCAGATGTTAAAACAATCAACCACATTATGGTTATATCAATTAAAGAAACTTGAAACTGAGAAGCATTGAATTATCGTTTCAGGTATCAATTATTATCTTTTTAATTTTATGTTGCGAGACTTGCCTGTTTTTCACTTTTCATGCATATTTCTCATTTAGTTTGAAAATTTCCACCCCCTAGTTGCTCATCACGCTCCGTCACTGTTCATACCAAACATCACTGGTAAATAGGAACCAAAAACCTTAGCTAGACCATCTATATAGCTACAATGGTGACAGCCAGGGGGATGAGTCTGTGTGTTAGCATCAAAATATTCGTTTGAAATCAATAATGGAACAAAATGGCCATAATGCAACATTGATTATGTATACAGTAGCCAGTATAAAAAAATCAAACTTGGTGCCTCCTCAAATCTTCACAAGCAACTGAAATAAGTAGCAGCCCCTACTCGCACAAGTGCCACAATGTCACATGACCCGGGCGACTAGCTGAGAAAATCCCAAGAAGCTACAAAGTCCACATCACTGCATCAGTAATGGCTATACTAACCTTGAGAATCTCTCAAAATCAAATAATCAAAATGTGCAAAAGACATCAGGTACACATAATAAAAATTTAAGAATAAGTTAATGCAAGTTAAGTTTGTGCAAACTACAAATGATTTCATATGAAGGAAACACCGCATCATACACCCTTCTGGAAATAGAGAACAATGTAGATGGAATAAGATCTAATATTGTATCAAAAATGGTATGTGTAGGTAGAGCAATCAGTCCTACCATCACAAGAAAAACTTGCTGGCCACGAAGCTATCAATTTCACTGGAAGGGGCTTACTGTTTACAAACTGCTCCACTGGTCCACCCTGCACCCCTAAGGCTGTTACTTTCTGGCACTAAGATCACTCCCAATCTTTCCAGGACCTGATAAGATACATTAAGAGAAAAACGAGAAGCAGTCAATGCATGAAGAGGAGCATCCTACATGAAGGTGACATCTCTATTACATTAACAGTGCATTGTCGTTCAGTTTGAAGACTGAGTATAACAGGCTGAGCCTACAAAAAACAATCTAACATCATGAAGCTCAACTACTGAAGTGGGATAGGCACCACAAGATGTGTAATTTTAGAAGAAAAACTTGGAACGGTAAGTAGTAATACTTATAAATGGAAAACAACTCTAGGTGGTTTAGCTTTGAAAAGGTACCTGAATCCACTTGTAGACACACTCAAGGACCGGAATTCTGCAATCATCACCACCTGGTTGATAAACTTTAGACTGCATGTGAGAACGAGTTAAGAAAAGGTTAGCACCTAACTTCTAGATATGTGTCTCTTGATCAAATTGCTACTTTCTGAAAATTGTTTCTTGACCATCAATGCCAATTTTAGAATCCCAAATGGAGACGATGTTATGAGATGTGGCTCTTTTTGTTTGATTTACGTAAAATGTAATTTCTTATGCACAGAGAAGTAACTAATTCACAAAACCATATATATGAGAGAGCAACATGGAGGGAAGTATAAGCTTATGCATAGGCTTCCTGTACAGGAAAAGTTGCCAACAAATAGCAACTACTTCAAATGCAGAGGCTTACCGTGCAACTAATATTTGACATACATCCCCAACTTTGAAATATTTGTTGCAATTAAGATGTCAATGCAGAGGCTTCTACCTCTGCATCCACCACAAATATGGCAATGTTTTCAAATATTTGTTGTACAAGATAGGAGACATTAATAGCAGGGGTGGATCCAAGAAAAATATTTGTTGCCACCATATTTTCCTTGGATACCAAAAATTAATAGTAGCAAAGCAAAAGGGGTTCTGCTTTTCTACGACACATTGTAAACTAAATATGGTGGTTGCTTACTGTACAGAAAAAATAGTGGGTTTTCTGATCCTATCGTTACTACAAAGAAAGATTAGATACGAGGCTGAACACGCGGGAGGGTGTGACTTGAAACTTGAGAGGGGAACCAAACCTGCTTTACCCCGAAGCCAAGAAAGTGCACGAGCCAGCCGCTACACAAACTTCATCATGCTCGATTGCTTCGTCCTCCACAGCTCGCGCTTGTGACCACGAATCCATGAAAGACGGGCGTGTAAAAATGGATCCAAACTGTCGAGATAGGAGGATCTTATAGAAGGAGATGCCCACCCATGGCGGCGGCTCCGTCCGGAGCCGACGGCGGGGGAAACTTTGGATCGTGGGATGGCACCTGTGGTTGGAGAGGAGGGGCGTGGTGGGAGGCGCCCGAGCCGCAGGGTAGGCAGTTGGTGGTTAGTCGTGGGGAGGCCGGTGGCCGCGTCCGCGAGAGGATGTGTGCTGGACGGTGGTGACACAGGTGCGTGCGTGTGCGTTTTTTTAGCGGCCGCGGCACAGGTGCAGGTCAAGGCACTGGGAGGGATGGGGAGGAGAGCTCGGATGAGTGGCTAGTGGAGTGGCGGCGGCGGCAGGCGCTCGCCACTGGGATGGAAGAGGAAGAAGGAGCCATCGGCGCTGGGTTTCTCGGTCCGCTCGGTCGGCTTGGTTAAAGCCCGGACTAAACCGAAGCTCTGTCGGGCCTGATTGTTGAGCTCGGACCAACTAATTTTTTGAGCGGGCTAGGCCCGATCTGGCCAGGACCGAGCGGGCCACGAGCCGGTCCGAAAGACCGCTCGTGTCGTCCACCCTGAGTTGAGACGATGGTGTATGGGGATGAGGCACAAATTACGGATGAGATTATGGAGAAGCCTAATTAATGTTTTTTCAGAAAAAAGATGGGAAGGTTAGACCACGTAAGAGGGGAAATGGAAATTCTTTTAGGTAGTAGAGATA
This sequence comes from Triticum aestivum, assembly GCF_018294505.1. Lineage (NCBI taxonomy): Eukaryota > Viridiplantae > Streptophyta > Magnoliopsida > Poales > Poaceae > Triticum > Triticum aestivum. The sequence continues at coordinate 431,450,932 of NC_057799.1, read as the reverse complement.
TTTAATCCGTAATTTGGTATTAAAATATTATAGATATAAAAAACAAATGGGAAACCAATTTGGTTTTTGGTGGGAAGGTCATCTCACGTAAGAAGGTAAGCAAATATTGATGCGATTTTTGAATCCTTAATTACCCAAGAATTAAATTAGCACCTACCAAAGAAAGGGAGAGAATTATTACCTGATATAAACCAGTCAGAGTATTAAAAGGAATTACTTCGGTTTTAGTGGTAGGGTGAAAAAACCTATGTGTAGGAGAGATGGTGGGAGGGAGGACAAAAAAAACAAGCAAAATAAAATGGACGAAAATAAACCGTGGATGCTATTCACCAACTCAGACATTAGGAGTAGAGATCAATGCCTAGCTAAGGGCGTTAAACAATAGCGCTTGTTGGGAGGCAACCCAATTTTATTTTTGTTCTTACTTTTTAGGTCCTGTTTTGCTTTGAATAAATCATCTAGCCTCTAGTTAGATGTGGTTCTGTGTTTTAATTAGTGTTTGTGCCAAGTAAGACCTTTGGGATAGCCTACGGTGATAGTTGATTTGATTTTGCTGAAAAACAGAAACTTTTGCGCTCACGAAACTCACTTTTAGCTGGAGAGTGCTTTTTAGTTGATTATTTTTGCAGAAGATTAATAGAAAAATTATCTAGGACTTCCTAATTTTCCAGGATTTTTAGAGTTACAGAAGTATTCGAAACTTCCAGATTGCTACAGACTATTCTGTTTTTGACAGATTCTGTTTTTCGCGTGGTGTTTGCTTATTTTGATGCATCTATGGCTAGTATCGGGGGGGTATGAACCATGGAAAAGTTGGAATACAGTAGACGTTACACCAATACAAAAAAATGAGTTCACAACAGTACCAAAAGTGGTGATTTATTTTCTTATACTAACGGAGCTTACGAGATTTTCTGTTGAGTTTTGTGTTGTGAAGTTTTCAAGTTTTGGGTAAGGATTTGATGGACTATGGAATAAGGAGTGGTAAGAGCCTAAGCTTGGGGATGCCCAAGGCACCCCAAGGTAATATTCAAGGATATCAAAAAGGCTAAGCTTGGGGATGCCCTGGGAAGGCATCCCCTCTTTCGTCTTCGTCTATCGGTAACTTTACTTGAGGCTATATTTTTATTCACCACATGATATGTGTTTTGCTTGGAGCATCTTGTATGATTTGAATCTTTGCTTTTTAGTTTGCCACAATCATCCTTTCTGTACCCACCTTTTAGGAGAGACACGCATAAATCGTGATTTATTAGAATACTCTATGTGCTTCACTTATATCTTTTAAGCTAGGCAAATTTGCTCTAGTGCTTCACTTATATCTTTTTAGAGCACGGCGGTGGTTTTATTTTATAGAAATTGATGAACTCTCGTACTTCACTTATATTATTTTGAGAGTATTTAGAACAGCATGGTAATTTGCTTTGGTTATAAAATTAGTCCTAATATGATAGGCATCCAAGAAGGATATAATAAAAACTTTCATATAAAGTGCACTGAATACTATGAGAAGTTTGATTCCTTATGATTGTTTTGATATATGAAAATGGTGATATTAGAGTCATGCTAGTAAGTAGTTGTGAATTTGAGAAATACTTGTGTTGAGGTTTGTGAGTCCCGTAACATGCACATATGGTGAACCTTTATGTAACGAAGTTGGAGCATGAGATGTTTTTCGATTGTCTTCCTTATGAGTGGCGGTCGGGGACGAGCGATGGTATTTTCCTACCAATCTATCCCCCTAGGAGCATGCGCGTAGTACTTTGTTCCGATGACTAATAGATTTTTGCAATAAGTATGTGAGTTCTTTATGACTAATGTTGAGTCCTTGGATTATACGCACTCTCACCTTTCCGCCATTGCTAGACTCTCTAGTACCGCGCAACTTTCACCGGTACCATAAACCCACCACATATCCTTCCTCAAAACAACCACCATACGTACCTATCATGGCATTTCCATAGCCATTCCGAGATATATTGCGATGCAACTTTCCACCATTCCGTTTATTATGACATACATCATCATTGTCATATTGCTGTGCATGATCATGTAGTTGACATCGTATTTGTGTCAAATCCACCGTTCATAATTTTTCTTTATACATGTCTCTCTTGATTCATTTCACATCCCGATACACTGCCGGAGGCATTCATATAGTCATATTTTTGTTCTAGTATTGATTTGTAATTTTCGAGTTGTAAGTAAATAGAAGTGTGATGATTTTCCTTATTAGAGCATTGTCCCATGTGAGGAAATAAAAAAGAGAGAGAAAGACCAAAAAAAGAAGGCCCAAACAAAAAGAGAAAAGAAAAAAAAATGAGACAAGAAAAAAATGAGAGAAAAAGAGAGAAGGGACAATGTTACTATCCTTTTTGCCACACTTGTGCTTCAAAGTAGCACCATGATCTTCATGATAGAGAGTCTCCTATGATATCACTTTCATATACTAGTGGGAATTTTTTCATTATAGAACTTGGCTTGTATATTCCAACGATGGGCTTCCTCAAATGCCCTAGGTCTTCATGATCAAGCAAGATGGATGCACACCCACTTAGTTTTCTTTTTTGAGCTTTCATAAACTTATAGCTCTAGTGCATCCGTTGCATGGCAATCCCTACTCACTCACATTGATATCTATTAATGGGGATCTCCATAGCCCGTTGATATGCCTAGTTGTTGTTAGACTATCTCCTTCTTTTTGTCTTCTCCACTGCCACCTATAGTGCTATGTCCATGGCTCCCGCTCATGTATTGCGTGTAAGTTGAAAAGGTTTGAGAACATCAAAAGTATGAAACAATTGCTTGGCTTGTCATCAGGGTTTTGCATGATTTGAATATTTTGTGTGAAGAAGATGGAGCATAGCCAGACTATATGATTTTCTAGGGATAAGCTTTCTTTCGCCATGTTATTTTGAGAAGACATAGTTATTTTGTTAGTATGCTTGAAGTATTATTGTTTTTATGTCAATATTAAACTTTTGTTCTGAACCTTGCGGATCTGAACATTCATGCCACAATAAAGAGAACTGCATGGATAAATATGTTAGGTAGCATTCCACATCAAAAATTCTGTTTTTATCATTTACCTACTCGAGGACGAGCAGGAATTAAGTTTGAGGATGCTTGATATGTCTCCAATGTACCTATAATTTTTGATTGTTCCATGCTATTATATTATCTATTTTGGATGTTTTATATGCATTAATATGCTATTTTATATGATTTTTGGGACTAACCTATTAACCTAGAGCCTAGTGCCACTTTCTGTTTTTTCCTTGTTTTGGAGTTTCGTAGAAAAGGAATACCAAACGGAGTCCAGATGGAATAAAACTTTCGCGATGATTTTTCTTGGACCAGAAGACACCCAGGAGACTTGGAGTGCAAGTCAGAAGAGACGCGAGGCGGCCACAAGGGTGGAGGGCGCGCCCCCAACCTTGTGGGCCCATCGGCAACCTCCTGACCTAGATCTTCCTCCTATATATACTCTCTTATACCCCAAAAACATCCAGGGGAGCCACGAAACCACTTTTCCACCGCCGCAACCTTCTGTACCCGTGAGATCCCATCTTGGAGCCTTTCCCGGCATCCTGCCGGAGGGGGAATCGATCACGGAGGGCTTCTACATCAACACCATTGCCTCTCCGATGAAGCGTGAGTAGTTTACCACAGACCTACGGGTCCATAGTTAGTAGCTTGATGTCTTCTTCTCTGTCTTTGATTCTCAATACAAAGTTCTTCTCAATCTTCTTGGAGATCTATTCGATGTAATACTCTTTTGCGGTGAGTTTGCCGAGATCCGATGAATTGTGGATTTATGATCAGCTTATCTATGAATATTATTTGAATCTCCTCTGAATTATTATATGCATGATTTGATATCTTTGCAAGTCTCTTCGAACTGTCGATTTGGTTTGGCCAACTAGATTGGTTTTTCTTGCAATGGTAGAAGTGCTTAGCGTTGGGTTCAATCTTGCGGTGTCCTTTCCCAGTGACAGCAGGGGCAGCAAGGCACATATTGTATTGTTGACATCGAGGATAAAAAGATGGGGTTTTCATGATATTGCTTGAGTTAATTCCTCTGCATCATGTCATCTTGCTTAAGGCGTTACTCCGTTCTTTATGAACTTAATACTCTAGATGCATGTTGGATAGCGGTCGATGTGTGGAGTAAAAGTAGTAGATGCAGAATCGTTTCGGTCTACTTGACACGAACGTGATGCCTATGTTCATGATCATTGCTTTAGATATCTTCATAACTTTGCACTTTTCTATCAATTGCTCGGCAGTAATTTGTTCACCCACCATAATAATTTCTATCTCGAGAGAAGCCTCTAGGGAAACCTATGGCCCCCGGGTCTGTTTTCCATCATACAAGTTCCCGATCTACAATTCTAGTTTCCTATTTACTTTCTTTTTCAATCTTTACTTTCCGTTCCATAAACCAAAAATACCAAAAATATTACTTTACCATTTATCCATCTCTATCAGATCTCACTTTGCGAATAACCGTGAAGGGATTGACAACCCCTTTGTCGCGTTGGTTGCAAGTTGGTGTTTGTTTGTGCAGGTATTCGGTGGCTTGTTGCCTTATCTCCTACTGGATTGATACCTTGATTCTCAAAACTAAGGGAAATATTACGCTACTTTGCTGCATCACCCTTTCCTCTTCAAGGGAAAAACCAACGCAAGCTCAAGAGGTAGCAATCAACCCCTATGCATAGATTACCCCAATGTAACCTCGGGAATCCGCCAGTTGAGTGCCAAAACATATATCAAGTGAATCAAAATAATACCCCATTGTCACCACGGGTATTCATATGCAAGTGCTCTCAAATCCATAAAAGTATTCAATCCGATAAAATGACATCTCAAAGGTAAAACTCAATTCATGACTATAAGATAGAGAGGGGAAAACACTATATGATCCAACTACATTAACAAAGCCCGCGATACATCAAGATCATGCCATCTCAAGAACACGAGAGAGAGAGAGAGATTAAACACATAGCTACTGGTACAAACCCTCAGCCCCGAGGGTGGACTACTCCCTCCTCATCATGGAGACCATAGGGATGATGAAGATGGCCTCCGGTGATGATCTCCCCCTCCGGTAGGGTGCCGGAACGGGCTCCCAATTGGTTTTTTGTGGCTATAGAGGCTTACGGCGGTGGAACTTCCGATCTAGGGTTATCTCTGATGGTTTCTCTATTTATAGGATTTTTTGGCGTCGGTTTCACGCGAAGATGGGCCTCGAGGTGAGCACAACCAACCGGGGCGCGCCTGGGCCCCCTGGCGCGCCCCGGTGTCTTGTGCCCTACTCCTTCACCTTCTGGTCCTTCCACGAACACCACGGTAGTTGTGCTGAAAACAGCGTCAATCCGGGTTAGTTCCATGCAAATCATACCAAAACCATATAAAATTATTGTAAACATGGCATGCATACTTCATATATTATAGATACATTGGAGACGTATCAGTTGTGTGATATGCAAAAGAAGAAAGATGTGGATAATGATATTGTTAAATTGAAGCTATTTCCGTTTTCACTTCGAGATAGAGCTAAAACTTGGTCTTCATGTTTGCCTAAAAGTAGTATTGATTCATGGAACAAGTGTAAAGATGTTTTTACTTCCAAGTATTTTCCTCCTGCTAAGATCATCTCCCTTAGGAACAATATTATGAATTTTAAGCAACTTGATCATGAACATGTTCCACAATCTTGGGAGAGGATGAAATTAATGATAAGAAATTGCCCTACGCATGGTTTGAGTTTATGGATGATCACACAATTTTTTTTATGCCGGATTGAATGTTGTTTCTAGAAATCTTTCAGATTCGGCCGCGGGAGGTACTTTTATGGAAATTACTTTAGGAGAAGTTACTAAACTCCTAGATAATATTATGGCTAATTATTCTCAATGGCACATCGAAAGATCTTCTACTAGTAAAAAATGCATGCGGTTGAAGAAATTAATGTTTTGAGTGGAAAGATGGATGAGCTTATGAAATTGTTTGCAAGTAAGAGTGCTCCTATTGATCCTAGTGATATGCCTTTGTCTACTTTGATTGATAATAATAATGAATCTATAGATGTGAATTTTGTTGGTAGGAACAATTTTGGTAATAACGCGTATAGAGGTAATTTCAACCCTAGGCCATTTCCCAGTAATTCCTCTAATAATTATGGTAATTCCTACAAAAAAATCTTATGGAAATTATAATAAGATTCCCTCTGATCTTGAGAACAATATTAAAGAATTTATTAGTTCTCAAAAGAATTTTAATGCTATGGTTGAAGAAAAATTGCTTATGATTGATGACTTGGCTAGGAACGTGGATACAATTTCTCTTGAGATTGATTCTTTGAAAATTAGATCTATTCCACCCAAGGATGATATTAATAAGTCTCTAAAATCTATGATGATTTCTATTGATGAATGTAAATAAAGAACCGCTAGGATGCGTGTTAAGCGAGATTGGTTTGTAAAAGCATGTTCTTCGATTTCTCGTGAAAATAATGATGAAGATCTTAAAGTGATTGATGTGACTCCTATTGAATCTTTGTTTTCTAATATAAATCTTGATAAAGATGGGACTGGAGATGAGTTAAGTTTAGCTAAAAGGCGTCCCAATGATTTGGAGTTTATAGATCTTGATGCAAAAATTGATAAAAGTGGTATTGGAGAGGTAAACATTTTAAGTAGAAATGAACCCACTCTTTTGGATTTCAAGGTAATGTTATCTGAACATTTTGATATCTTATTTGCATTTTTCTGAGTTCATATGAATTAGTTATGAATTTTCAAAGTTTTGGTCAAACGGTCAAAGGGCATTCGAGGGACCTCGACGGAAAAAGTAAGGGCAAAACTGAGCAAGCTCGAAAAGTAAGGGCAAAACCTATGGGTAGGAACCAATTAGGGGTAAAAATGCAATTGTCCCTATTTTTATTCACCACATGATATGTGTTTTGCTTGGAGCGTCTTGTATGATATGAGTCTTTGCTTTTTAGTTTGCTACAATCATCCTTGCTGTACACACCTTTTGAGAGGGACACGCATGAATCATGATTTATTAGAATACTCTATGTGCTTCACTTATATCTTTTGAGCTAGGCAATTTTGCTCTAGTGCTTCACTTATATCTTTTTAGAGCACGGCGGTGGCTTTATTTTATAGAAATTGTTGAACTCTCATGCTTCACTTATATTATTTTTAGAGTCTCTCTAAATAGCTTGGCAATTTGCTTTGGTTATGAATTTAGTCCTAATATGATGGGCATCCAAGAGGGATATAATAAAGACTTTCATATAAAGTGCATTGAATACTATGTGAAGTTTGATTCCTTATGATTGTTTCGAGATATAAAGATGGTACTATTAGAGTCATGCTAGTGAGTAATTGTGGACATGTAGAAATACTTGTGTTAAAGTTTGTGATTCCTGAGCATGCACGTATGGTGAACCGTTATGTGGTGAAGTCGAATCATGATTTATTTATTGATTGTCATCCTTTGTGTGGAGGCCGGGAGCGCGCGATGGTTAACTCCTACCAACCTCTCCCCTAGGAGCATGTGTCTATTATTTCGTTTCGATAACTAATAAATTTTTGCAATAAGTATGTGATTTCTTTATGACTATTGTTGAGTCCATGGATTATACGCACTCTCACCCTTCCACCATTACTAGCCTCTCTAGTACCGTGCAATTTTCGCTGCTGCATTAAACCCACCATCACCTTCCTCAAAACAGCCACCATACCTACCTATTATGGCATTTTCATAGCCATTCCGAGATATATTGCCATGGAACTTTCCACCGTTCTGTTTATTACACTACTAGGGAAAACCCTAGTAGTAGCGCGGGTTTTGAGGCTATCAGCAGCGCGGGCAGCCGCGCTACCAATAAGGCACTACAGCTAACTTTTAGTATCAGCAGCGCGTTTCTGGAACGCGCTACTATTAATTAGCTATAGCGATTTCCTGGCCCCGCGCTACTGCTATATCTTTCATCATTTCCCCTCGGCTTCCTACCCGTTTCAGCTTCAATAAACTGCAATTTCTACTAGGTACTACTAGATAGCATTATAGGTACTAGGTAGTACTCCCTCGGTTCCAAATTACTCGTCGTGGTTTTAGTTCAAATTTGAACTAAAACCACGACGAGTAATTTGGAACGGAGGGAGTACTACATAACAATTTCATATATACTCAACATGCATCCTCAAGCAGTACAAGGTGATATCGACGACGATCATCATATGTAGTTCTAGATGATATCGACGACGATCGTCATATGTAGTTCTACATGATATCGACGACGATCATCATATGTAGTTCTAGATGATATAGCCACACACACATATGTAGTTCTAGATGATATCGACGATGATCATCATCCTCAAGCCTGGGCGGTGGGTGTTCCTGATAGTAATTAGGATGGCCTGTCCAACACAAAGATTCTTGCCAACGAGGAATCTCTTCCACCCAACCGAGTTTAAGTGTTGCGACCGTCTGTGTCCATGCGGTAAGTACAGGTGGTGACGGAGCCCATTGCAGTAAGGCGTAGTCCAGCTGAGCCTTCTTCATCAGGCTCGATACCACAACTCACAGATAGGTTCTTTGGCAATTTTTGAATAAGAAAAACATATGAATTAATGAATAGCCTCGCACATACTCTTGCAAATATATTTCTATTAAGTCTAGATTTCTACACTATCAAAAGACACAGTACTACGCATTTGTACTGACTAATCATGAATTCTACTAATAAGTATATATGGATTATCTACACTATTAATAGTTCCTTGGATTCTACACTAATAAGACCATGTGATCACACTCTACACTAAGCATATCATCGACTAGATTCCACAAAGCATATCATTGGACTCTACATTAAGCATATCATCAGATTCACTAAGCATATCATCGAATAATTTGCATTTGTAAGTATAAAAATAAAGCATATATATATCATCAAATTACTACAGGCAGTACGTGTAACATACCATTTCATGCCGATCGACCATGGTACTTGTCAGGCGGGTCACGAATGGCACCCCGACAAAATCATCACGTGGCGGAATTATGTCCCATAGGTTGCACACCTCCTCCTCGCTCAGCCTCATTCTTTGAGCTACGATGGCTTCATGAAGTGGGTTCTCATCATCTTCATCGAGTGGGTCCTCATTATCTTCATCATCTTCGTCATCTTCGTCATCTTCATCATCTTCATCATCTTCCACCAGGTTGAGATAAATGACAGCCAGCTTGGAACTTTCTGCTCTGAAGGAGAATCTGATCAACTCACCACCAGTAAGACGCATGTGGGCAAGGAAACGGGCCCATCCATCTCCTCCAATCTACGACATATTGCGTCCTTTCTCGACCTCCATAGTGTACCGCCCCCTAGGAGCCTCAAATGTCACAGTGTCTCCTGTCAGCTTGTTGAATTTGAACCTCACATTGCATGGGAGGATCTGTGTAAAGAAAGCAAAATGACACAATGCAGTAATGCCAACACTAAAAATAAAATAGTTGTTACATTTCATCTAATTTCTTATCGCCGCATGACGAAAACTTGGCTAGAAGTAGATGATGAACAGCTTGCCAGTTGCAAGGCTGCTGGCGCACCTTGACTTGCACAGTCGACATAGTGGTGGTGGTGGTGGCGCCATTTTCCTAAAGCAATATGAGCAAAGGATTAACGATTCACTTCACAGGAAAGAAAAACAGTAGCATGTGATATTTTTGGTTCTTCCGCGAGAAGCAATTTTATGGACAAAGCATTTCGGTGGCACCTATTGCCGAAAAAACTTTTCACAAATATCTACCAAATAAGGGTACCACCTACCAAGACATTTCATCTCATTTTGCCCCTATTGCCTAAGATAATTGATTAAAAAACAAGTGGCAAATATAACTAAATTGGCACCTACATTTTGCCAAAAATAACTTATTACAAAAAAACAAAAGCATCTACCTATCCATGTACAGAAAAAATAACAATAAAATGGTGCATACTAAATCAACTAAATCAACTAGACTACTAAATCCACTAGCATACTAAATCAAAATGTTCTAAATCAACTAAATCAACTAGCCTACTAAATCAACTAAATCAACTAGCCTACTAAATCAACTAAATCAAAATGTTCTAAATCAACTAGCATACTAAATCAACCAAATCAAAATGTTATAAATCAACTAAATCAACTAGCCTACTAAATCAACTAGCCTACTAAATCAAAATGTAGTAGGGAGGAGGGGTTGTGGATGGAGGAGGGAGGAGGGAGAAGGAGGGGCAACTCGAGGAGGGAGAAGAGAGTAGGACGGAGGAGGAAGACGGAGCGAGGAGGGGCCAGCCGGCGGCGAGTGGAGGCAGGACAGAGGAGGAAGGCGGAGCGAGGAGGGGCCGGTACCGAGTCCAGCGAGGAGGAGGAGGTGGCGGCGGCGCAGATCGGAGGAGGGGCGATGGGGGAGGACCGACGTGGGGGGTTGAGGGGGAGATCGAGTGAGTGTGAGTGTGAGTGGATCAGATAGATTGGAGAGGGGGGAGATGGAATGGCTTAGCAGTAGCGCTCTATAGCAGAAGGCGCTACTGCTAAACGACCTAGCAGTAGCGCCTTTCACAAAGAGCGCGCTACTGCTATGTGTCAGCATGTAAAAATAGACATAAAAAATACATTGATCATCAATGATCTTTTTGTGTACAATCTGATTTGTCAATATGAGTCCTCACCAGTTTAGGAACTGGTGAAGACTCATATTGCGGCCACAAATTCTACACATAGAGTTCAGTGAAGACCAAGTGGTTGTGAAAGTTTGAGAAGTAACATATTTAAGGTGGTACAAACTCTCTTCATGGAGTGAGGTGGGACTAATTTTTTTAGTAAACTTAGTAGTAGCGGTTATTGTGTAAATGCGCTACTGCTATGGTCCGTAGCAGTAGCGCTCTTCATATTAGCGCGCTGCTGCTAGAACTAGCCTCGGCATCGTGGCAATTATAGCAGTAGCGCGTCTTAGAGAGGGCGCGCTACTGATACGTTTATTTCAGCAGCGTGGTTTGTGAGCACGCGCTACTGCTAGTTAGCAGCAGCGCCTTATTTTAAAGCGCGCTGCTGGTAAGATTCTGTGTATAGGCTTTTTCCTAGTAGTGTTATGACACGCTTCATCATTGTCATATTGCTTTGCATGATCATGTAGTTGACATCGTATTTGTGGCAAAGCCACCTTTCATATATTTTTACACATGTCACTCTTGATTCATTGCACATCCTGCTACACCGCCGGAGGCATTCATATAGAGTCATATTTTTGTTCTAGAATTGAGTTGTAAGTAAATAAAAGTGTGATGCTCATCATTATTAGAGCATTGCCCCTTGTGAGAAAAGGATGAAGGAAGCTATGATTCCCTCACAAGTTGGGATGAGTCTCCGGACTTTACAAAAAAATAAAAGAGGCCAAAGAAGCACACCGAAAAATGAGAGAAAAGAGAGAAGGGGAAATGTAACTATCCTTTTTCCACACTTGTGCTTCAAGGTAGCATAATGATCTTCATGATAGAGAGTATCCTATGTTATCACTTTCATATACTAGTGGAAAATTTTCATTATAGAACTTGGCTTGTATATTCCAATGATGGGCGTCCTCAAATTGCCCTAGGTCTTCGTGAGCAAGCGAGTTGGATGCACACCACTTAGTTTCTTTTTGAGATTTCATAAACTTATAGCTCTAGTGCATCCATTGCATGGCAATCCCTACTCACTCACATTGATATCTATTGATGGACATCTCCATAGCCCGTTGATACGCCTAGTTGATGTGAGACTATCTCCTTCTTTTTGTCTTCTCCACAACAACCATATTCTATTCCACCTATAGTGCTATATCAATGGCTCACGCTCATGTATTGCATGAAAGTTGAAAAAGTTTGAGAACATCAAAAGTAAGAAACAATTGCTTGACTAATACCGGGGTTGTGCATGATTTAATACTTTGTGTGATGAAGATGGATCATAGCCAGACTATATGATTTTGCAGGGATAACTTTCTTTGGCCATGTTATTTTGAGAAGACATGATTGCTTTATTAGTATGCTTGAAGTATTATTGTTTTTATGTAAATATTAAACATTTGTTTTGAATCTTATGGATCTGAATATTCATGCCACAATAAAGAAAATTACATGGATAAATATATTAGGTAGCATTCCACATCAAAAATTCTGTTTTTATCAGCAGGAATTAAGCTTGGGGATGCTTGATACGTCTCCAACATATCTATAATTTTTTATTGTTCCATGCTATTATATTGTCTGTTTTGGATGTTTTATATGAATTATTATGATATTTTATATTATTTTTGGGACTAACTTATTAACCTTGAGCCCAGTGCCAGTTTCTGTTTTCCCTTGTTTTTGAGTTTCGCAGAAAAGGAATATCAAACAGAGTGCAAACGGGATAAAACTTCACGATGATTTTTCTTGGACCAGAAGACACCCAGAGGACTTGGAGTCCAATCCAGAAGAGCCAAGAGGTGGCGGCAAGGGTGGAGGGCGCGCCCTAGGGGGGCTCCCCTGCCTTGTGGCCCCCTCGGGACTCCTCTGGCCTACTTATTCGTCCTATATATTCACATATATTCCTAAGCCCTCAGGGAGAGTCACGTAAATACTTTTCCGCCACCGCAACCTTCTTTCCTGTGAGATCCTGATAACCCACAAGTATAGGGGATCAATTGTAGCCTCTTTCGATAAGTAAGAGTGTTGAACCCAACGAGGAGCTAAAGGTAGAACAAATACTCCCTCAAGTTCTATCGACCACCGATACAACTCTATGCACGCTTTACGTTCACTTTACCTAGATCAAGTATGAAACTAGAAGTACTTTGTAGGTGTTGTTGGATAGGTTTGCATGATAATAAAGAGCGCGTAAATAAAAAGTAGGGGTTTTTTAGATAAAGACACAAATAAATTAGTTTTAGTGGAGAGCTTTTTGTCACAAGAAAGTTATTTGTCCCTAGGCAATCGATAACTAGACCGGTAATCACTATTGCAATTTTATTTGAGGGAGAGGCATAAGCTAACATACTTTCTCTTCTTGGATCATATGCACTTATGATTGGAACTCTAGCAAGCATCCACAACTACTAAAGATCATTAAGGTAAAACCCAACCATAGCATTAAAGCATCAAGTCCTCTTTATCCCATACGCAATAACCCCCTTACTTGGGTTTGTGTTTCAGTCACTCACGCAACCCACTATAAGCGAATCATGAACGTAGTGCAACACCCTACAGCAGGAATCCCTCACGCTTGCGCGACACGGAGAGCACCATAGGACAGCACCAATAATAAAACATGCAACTCAAACCAATCACGATCATCAATTAACCCATAGGACAAAACGGATCTACTCAAACATCATAGGATAGCCATACATCATTGGGAAATAATATATAGCATTGAGCACCATGTTTAAGTAGAGATTACAGCGGGTAAAAGAGGGGTTACACCGTTGCATAGACGGGGGAAGAGTTGGTGATGATGGCGGTGAAGTTGTTAGTGTAGATGGCGGTGATGATGATGGCCCCGTCGGTGTTCCGGCGCCACCGGAAGTGAGGGGGAGAGAGCCCCCCTCCTTCTTCTTCTTCCTTGACCTTCTCCCTAGATGGGAGAAGGGTTTCTCCTCTGGTCCTTGGTCTCCATGGCATGGGAGGGGCGAGAGCCCCTCCGAGATTGGATCTCTCTCTCTCTCTCTGTCTCTCTCTGTTTCTGCGTTCCGGTATTCTGCCCTTTCACCGTTTCTTATATATCTGAAGATCCATAACTCCGATTGGATTGAAACCTTCGCCAAGATTTTTTTCCGAAAATTAGCTTTCTTGCGGCCAAAGAAGAGCAGCAACCGCCTTACGGGGTGCCCACGAGGGTCAGGGGTGCGCCTGCCCCCCTGGGGCGCACCCCCCTGCCTCGTGGCCCCCTCGGGCACCGTCTCGCGTTGATTCTTCTTCCCAAATATCACAAATATTCCAAAAATATTCTTCGTCCGTTTTTATCCCGTTTGGACTCCGTTTGATATGGGTTTTCTGCGAAACATAAAACATGCAACAAACAAGAACTGGCACTGGGCACTGGATCAATATGTTAGTCCCAAAAATAATATAAAAAGTTGCCAAAAGTATATGAAAGTTGTAGAATATCGGCATGGAACAATCAAAAATTATACAGCATCCCCAAGCTTAATTCCTGCTCGTCCTCGAGTAGGTAAATGATAAAAAAGATAATTTTTTATGTGGAATGCTACCTAGCATAATCTTGATCATGTAATCTAATCATGGCATGAATATTAAGAGACGAGTGATTCAACACAATAATCTATCATTTGACATTAAGACAATAATACTTCAAGCATACTAATAAAGCAATCATGTCTTTTCAAAATAACATGGCCAAAGAAAGTTATCCCTACAAAATCATATAGTCTAGCTATGCTCCATCTTCACCACACAAAATATTCACATCATGCACAACCCCGATGACAAGCCGAGCAATTGGTTCATACTTTTTAACGCGCTTCAGCCTTTTCAACCCTCACGTAATACATGAGCGCAAGCCATGGATATAGCACTATGGGTGGAATAGAATATGATGATGGAGGTTGTGTGGAGAAGACAAAAAGGAGAAATTCTCACATCGACGCGGCTAATCAACGGGCTATGGAGATGCCCATCAATTGATGTCAATGTGAGGAGTAGGGATTGCCATGCAACGGATGCACTAAGAGCTATAAGTGTATGAAAGCTCAAACTGGAAACTAAGTGGGTGTGCATCCAACTTGCTTGCTCATGAAGACCTCGGGCATTTGAGGAAGCCCATCATCGGAATATATAAGCCAAGTTCTATAATGAAAATTCCCACTAGTATATAAAAGTGATAACTCAAGAGACTCTCTATATGAAGAACATGGTGCTACTTTAAAGCACATGTGTGGTAAAAGGATAGTAACATTGCCCCCTTTTCTTTTTTTCCTTTCTTTTTGCGGGATTCTTTGGCCCCCTTTTTTATTTAGGCTTCCTTGGCCTCTCTTTTTTTGGATGGGGCAATGCTCTAATAATGATGATCATCACACTTTTATTTACTTACAACTCAATATTAGAACTCGATACTAGAACAAAGATATGACTCTATATGAATGCCTCTGGTGGTGTACCGGGATGTGCAATGATCTAGCGTAGCAATGACATCAAAAAATGGACAAGCCATGAAAACATCATGCTAGATATCTTACGATCATGCAAAGCAATATGACAATAAATGCTCAAGTCGTGTATATGATGATGATGGAAGTTGCATGGCAATATATCTCGGAATTGCTATGGAAATGCCATGATAGGTAGGTATGGTGGCTATTTTGAGGAAGATATAATGAGGCTTATGTGTGATAGAGCGTATCGTATCATGGGGTTTGGACGTACCGGCGAAGTTTGCACCAACTCTCGAGGTGAGAAAGGGCAATGCACGGTACCGAAGAGGCTAGCAATGATGGAAGGGTGAGAGTGCGTATAATCCATGGACTCACATTAGTCATAAAGAACTCATATACTTATTGTAAAAGTTTATTAGCCCTCGAAGCAAAGTGCTACTACGCATGCCCCTAGGGGGATAGATTGGTAGGAAAAGACCATCGCTCGTCCCCGACCGCCACTCATAAGGAAGACAATCAATAAATACCTCATGCTCCAACTTCGTTACATAACGGTTCACCATACGTGCATGCTACGAGAATCACAAACTTCAACACAAGTATTTCTACAATCCACAACTACCCACTAGCATGACTCTAATATCACCATCTTTATATCGCAAAACTATTGCAAGGAATCAAACATATCATATTCAGTGATCTACAAGTTTATGTAGGATTTTATGACTAACCATGTGAATGACCAGTTCCTGTCATCTCTCTAAATAGATATAAGTTAAGCAAGGGAGTTTAATTCTTTCTACAAAAGATATGCCCATGCTCTAACAAATATAAGTGAAGCAAAAGAGCATTCTACAAATGGCGGTTTTCTATGTGAAGAGAAACAGGCAATCCAAACTTCAAATGATATAAGTGAAGCACATGAAGCATTCTATAAAGCCATACTCAAAAGATATAAGTGAAGTGCAATGAGCATTCTATAAATCAACCAAGGACTATCTCATACCAGCATGGTGCATAAAATAAAAGTGAAAACTAAATGCAAAAGACGCTCCAAGATTTGCACATATCGCATGAACGAAACGAATCTGAAAACATACCGATACTTGTTGAAGAAAGATGGGATGCCTTCCGGGGCATCCCCAAGCTTAGAAGCTTGAGTGTCATTTAATATTTACTTGGGGTGCCTTGGGCATCCCCAAGCTTGAGCTCTTGCCTCTCTTCCTTCTCCTCACATCGAGACCTCCTCGATCTTCGAACACTTCATCCACACAAAACTCAACAGAAGCTAGGTAAGATCCGTTAGTATAATAAAGCAAATCACTACTCTAAGTACTGTTGAAAACCAATTCATATTTTGTTTTTGCATTGTAGCTACTGTAATATAACTTTTTCATGGCTTAATCCACTGATATAAATCGATAGTTTCATCAAAACAAGCAAACTATGCATCAAAAACAGAATCTGTCTTAAACAGGACCGTCTGTAATAATCTGAACATTAACCATACCTATGGTACTCCAAAAATTCTGCCACAATTAGGAAAAATAATTTTTTTTATAGAAAGACAGTTCAAAAAGTTTCATAACCGTTTGACGTTCCAGTAAAAAATGTAAAATCGCGCACTACAGCCAAAGTTTCTGTCCTACACCACACAAACCAACAAGTAGTCTAAAACATCCTAAAGGCAAACCTCGGCACATTATTTTTATTTTTAAACTTTATAAAAGCACACAACAGAAATAAATGACTCTCTAAAACTTCCGGGTTGTCCCCCTGGCAGCGCTTTCTTTAAATCCATTAAGCTAGCCATATAGTGCTCAAGTAATGGATCCACCCGGATCCCAAGGTATATTAAAGCCAATTTTAATTAACAATGACTTGTAATTTAGTAGTGAGCACAAAGCAACATATATCAAGCAATGACGAAGTCTAACTCTCTTCCTATGCATCGGCATGTCACATAAGAACAATTCATGCACATATAGTAAAGGCCAATGCATAGTATAAACAGTTTCTTGCAATTCTATCGTGTTGGAAACATGGAGAGGCGGAGATGTAGTTACTCTCTCATAATAATTGCAAGTAGGAGCAGCAAGCACATGCATATTATATCTATCAAAATCATCATGTGCAATGGTAAAAGGCAACCCATCAATATAATCCTTAATAAGGGCAAACTTCTTCGATATAGTGTAGTCGAGAGAATTCAAAAAGATAATAGGACTATCATGTGTGGGTGCAATAGCAACAATTTCATGTTTAACATAAGGAACTATAGCAAGTTCGTCTCCATAAGCATAATTCATATTGCCATCTTGGCCACAAGCATAGCAATCATCATCAAAAAGGGATATTTCAAAAGAATCAACGGGATCATAACAATCATCATAGCATTCATCCTTCGGTAAGCACGAAGGGTATTTAAACAGTGTATGAGTTGAAGAGTTACTCTCATTAGAAGGTGGGCATGGGTGACCAATCCGCTCTTCCTCCTTTTGTTCTTCGCTCTCCTCATCATCTTTTTCATCCAATGAGCTCACAGTTTCATCAATTTCTTCTTCCATAGACTCCTGCAAAATATTAGTCTCTTCTTGGACAACGGAGGAGTCCTCAATATATGGTTTAACATAGGCATTAGAAGCATAATTATCATAGCAATATTTAAGTATGGCATTCAGATTTTTAAAGAGTAGCATCATACTTTTCAATCAAAGAAGCAATTTCATAAGCACCCTTAAAAGCAACAAATTCTTCAATTTGTTGAACATCATAGTAATTATAAACACCCTTAGCATACGAAGATACGATTCCATTATCACTAAACTCACATTGGTAGAGAAGGTGTTTCTTAGGGTTTTCAGAACAACAAGTAACATCATATATTTCACATAAATTACAAGAATAGCATTGCAAACGATGAATTTGATCTAGTAAAAGTTTCCCTTTTTGAGATAAGCGGTGTCGCACATAACAAGAATGTTCATCTAAAGATTTGCCCTCACTAAGCTAGTTGGGGTTTCAGCACGAGCACACAGGGACGAAGATGATCCAAGTAAAAAGCTTCAGTAGTGTGATAGATTTGGAGTGGTTCTTCAACCATTGGTGTAGTAGGTACAACTAATTGTTTTTGGTATTTTGCGTTTCCTACCCATAACTAAAGATAGAAAACAAGAGCACAAAATAAAAACTACTTAGTGATCAAGCAAACAAGTACACACAGGAATATTCACCCCACGCTATGGCTCCCCGGCAACGGCGCCAGAAAAAGGTCTTGATAACCCACAAGTATAGGGGATCAACTGTAGCCTCTTTCGATAAGTAAGAGTGTCGAACCCAACGAGGAGCTAAAGGTAGAACAAATACTCCCTCAAGTTCTATCGACCACCGATACAACTCTACGCATGCTTTACGTTCACTTTACCTAGAACAAGTATGAAACTAGAAGTACTTTGTAGGTGTTGTTGGATAGGTTTGCAAGATAATAAAGAGCGCGTAAATAAAAAGTAGGGGCTGTTTAGATAAGACACAACTAAATTAGTTATACTAGAGAGCTTTTTGTCACAAGAAAGTTATTTGTCCCTAGGCAATCGATAACTAGACCGGTAATCACTATTGCAATTTTATTTGAGGGAGAGGCATAAGCTAACATACTTTCTCTTCTTGGATCATATGCACTTATGATTGGAACTCTAGCAAGCATCCGCAACTACTAAAGATCATTAAGGTAAAACCCAACCATAGCATTAAAGCATCAAGTCCTCTCTATCCCATACGCAACAACCCCCTTACTTGGGTTTCTGTTTCATTCACTCACGCGACCCACTATAAGCGAATCATGAACGTAGTGAAACACCCTACAGTGGGAATCCATCACGCTTGCGCGACACGGAGAGCACCATAGGACATCACCAATAATAAAACATGCAACTCAAACCAATCACGATCATCAATTAACCCATAGGACAAAACGGATCTACTCAAACATCATAGGATAGCCATACATCATTGGGAAATAATATATAGCATTGAGCACCACGTTTAATTAGAGATTGCAGCGGGTAAAAGAGGGGTTACACCGCTTCATAGAGGGGGGAAGAGTTTGTGATGATGGCGGTGAAGTTGTTGGTGTAGATGGCGGTGATGATGATGGCCCCGGCGGTGTTCCGGCGCCACCGGAAGCGAGGGGGAGAGAGCCCCCCTCCTTCTTCTTCTTCCTTGACCTTCTCCCTAGATGGGAGAAGGGTTTCCCCTCTTGTCCTTGGTCTCCATGGCATGGGAGGGGCGAGAGCCCCTCCGAGATTGGATGTCTCTCTCTGTCTCTCTCTGTTTCTGCGTTCTGGTATTCTGCCCTTTCGCCGTTTCTTATATATCCGGAGATCCGTAACTCCGATTGGATTGAAACCTCGCCAAGATTTTTTTCCGAAAATTAGCTTTCTTGCGGCCAAAGAAGAGCAGCAACCGCCTTACGGGGTGCCCATGAGGGTCAGGGGCGCACCTGCCCCCCTGGGGCGCCCCTGCCTCGTGGCCCCCTCGGGCACCGTCTCGCGTTGATTCTTCTTCCCAAATATCACAAATATTCCAAAAATATTCTCCGTCCGTTTTTATCCCGTTTTGGACTCCGTTTGATATGGGTT
Source organism: Triticum aestivum (assembly GCF_018294505.1). Lineage (NCBI taxonomy): Eukaryota > Viridiplantae > Streptophyta > Magnoliopsida > Poales > Poaceae > Triticum > Triticum aestivum. The sequence goes on along the minus strand of NC_057799.1, from coordinate 431,431,094 downwards.
TTTTGCGAAACATAAAACATGCAACAAACAGGAACTGGCACTGGATCAATATGTTAGTCCCAAAAATAATATAAAAAGTTGCCAAAACTATATGAAAGTTGTAGAATATCGGCATGGAACAATCAAAAATTATAGATACGACGGAGACGTACCAGATCCCATCTTGGGGCCTTTTCCGGCATCCTGCCGGAGGGGGATTTGATCACGGAGGGCATCTACATCAACCCTATTGCCTTTCCCATGAATTGTGAGTAGTTTACCTCAGACCTACTGGTCCATAGCTAGTAGCTAGATGGCTTCTTCTCTCTCTTTGATTCTCAATACCATGTTCTCCTTGATGTTCTTGGAGATCTATCCGATGTAATCTTCTTTTGCAGTGTGTTTGTTGAGATCTGATGAATTGTGAATTTATGATCACATTATCTATGAATATTATTTGAATCTTCTCTGAATTCTTATATGCATGATTTGATATCTTTGTATTTCTCTTCGAATTATCGGTTTGGTTTGGCCAACTAGATTGGTATTTCTTGCAATGGGAGAGGTGCTTAGTTTTGTGTTTAATCTTGTGGTGTCCTCACCCAGTGACAAAGTAGAGGTAGCGAGGCGCGTATTTGTATTGTTGCCATCAAGGATAAAAAGATGGGGTTTTCATCATATTGCTTGAGTTTATCCCTCTACATCATGCCATCTTACTGAAGGCGTTACTCCGTTCTTTATGAACTTAATACTCTAGATGCATTCTGAATAGCGGTCGATGTGTGGAGTAATAGTAGTAGATATAGGCAAGAGTCGGTCTACTTGACACGGACGTGATGCCTATATGCATAATCATTGCCTTGGATATCGTCATAACTTTGCGCTTTCCTATCAATTGCTCGATAGTAATTTGTTCATCCACCGTATTATTTGCCTTCTTGAGAGAAGCCTTTAGTGAAACCTATGGCCCCGGGTCTATTTTCCATCATATTTGTTTCCGATCTACTATTTTGCAATCTTTTATTTTCAGATCTATAAACCAAAAAACCCAAAAATATTTTATCTTTTGTTTAGTTTTATCTATCCCTATCAGATCTCACATTTGCAATTGACCGTGAAGGGATTGACAACCCCTTTATCGCATTGGCTGCTAGTGTTTGATTGTTTGTGTAGGTGCATAGATTGGCGACTTGCTTGTACCTCCTACTGGATTGATACCTTGGTTCTCTAAGTGAGGGAAATACTTATCTCTACTTTGCTGCATCACCCTTTCCTCTTCAAGGGAAAACCAATGCAAGCTCAAGAAGTAGCAAAGAACAAACACAATAGGGCGATATAGGCGGGCTAGGAGAGATGCCACATTAGATTATTTTTACATAGTTGGAGGAGAGATAAGAGGTGAAAGAAGAGAAATAGGCTATAGACATATAGCCGGCTATAACATGTGTTCCAACACCCTTTATGAGAGAAGGAGGTGAGCCATGTATTCATGGCCTAGCTTATAAATATGTTACTATTGAGTGCTTGATCAATTAGGTTGGTTATAAGTGATATGGCAACTTCATATTACCGGTGATGGGTTGTACTGTTAACAATGTTGTACGAAGATGCCCCAACAAAGAAAATAAAAAAATACCCATCATTCGCTGGCCATTGTTCATTGAAGAACTTGAAGGAAATATGCCCTAGAGGCAATCATAAAGTTGTTATTTATATTTCCTTATATCATGATAAATGTTTATTATTCATGCAAGAATTGTATTAACCGCAAACTTAGTACATGTGTGAATACATAGACAAAGAGAGTGTCCCTAGTATGCCTCTACTAGACTAGCTCGTTAATTAAAGGTGGTTAAGTTTCCTAGCCATAGACATGAGTTGTCATTTGATGAACGGGATCACATCATTAGAAGAACGATGTGATGGACAAGACCCATCCGTTAGCTTAGCACTATGATCGTTTAGTTTATTGCTATTGCTTTCTTATACATGTTCCTTTAACTATGAGATTATGCAACTCCCAAATACTTAGTGTGCTATCAAACGTCACAACATAACTGGGTGATTATAAAGATGCTCTACAGGTGTCTCCGATGGTGTTTGTTGAGTTGGCATAGATAGAGATTAGGATTTGTCACTCCGATTGTCGGAGAGGTATCTCTGGGCCCTCTCGGTAATGCACATCACTATAAGCCTTGCAAGCAATGCGACTAATGAGTTAGTTGCGGGATGATGCATTACAAAACGAGTAAAGAGACTTGCCGGTAACGAGATTGAACTAGGTATGATGATACCAACGATCGAATCTCGGGCAAGTAACATACCGATGATAAAGGAAACAACGTATGTCGTTGCGCGGTTTGACCGATAAAGATCTTGGTAGAATATGTAGGAGCCAATTTGAGCATCCAGGTTCCGCTATTGGTTATTGACCGGAGAGGTGTCTCGGTCATGTCTACATAGTTCTCGAGCCCGTAGGGTCCGCACGCTTAACGTTCGATCACGATTGGTATTATGAGTTTATGTGATTTTATGTACCGAAGGTTGCTCGGAGTTCCGGATGAGATCATGGACATGACGAGGATTCTCGAAATGGTCGAGACATAAAGATTGATATATTGGACCATGTTGTTCAGACACCGTAAGTGTTCAAGAGAGTTTCGGATAAAACCGGAGTGCCGGAGGGTTACCGGAACCCCCCCCGGAAGTTATGGGCCTTAGTGGGCCATAGGGGAGAGAGAGGGCCGCAGCCAAGAGGTGGCGCCCCCCCCAAGGGGAGTCCGAATAGGACTAGGGGAGGGGGCGCGGCGCCTCTTTCCCTCTCCCTCTCCCTCTCCTTCCTTCTTCTCCTAGTTGGACTAGGAAAGGGGGGAACCTACTCCTACTAGGAGTAGGATTCCCCCCTTGGGCGCGCCCATTGTGGCCGGCCGGCCTCCTCCTCCGCTCCTTTATATACGGGGGAGGGGTGCACCCCATAGACACACAAGTTGATCTTTAGCCGTGTGCGGTGCCCCCCTCCACAGTTTTCCACCTCGGTCATATTGTCATAGTGCTTAGGTGAAGCCCATGCGTCGGTAAATTTATCATCACCGTCACCACGCCGTCGTGCTGGCGAAACTCTCCCTTGGCCTCAGCTGGATCTAGAGTTCGAGGGACATCACCGAGCTGAACGTGTGCAGATCGCGGAGGTGTCGTGTGTTCGGTACTTGATCGGTTGGATCGCAAAGACGTTTGACTACATCAACCGCATTACTAAACGCTTCCGCTTTCGGTCTACGAGGGTACGTGATCACACTATCCCCGCTCATTGCTATGTGATGACCCACAAGTATAGGGGATCTATCATAGTCCTTTCGATAAGTAAGAGTGTCGAACCCAACGAGGAGCAGAAGGAAATGATAAGCAGTTTTCAGCAAGGTATTCTCTGCAAGCACTGAAATTATCGATAACAGATAGTTTTGTGATAAGGTCATTGGTAATGGGTAGCAAGTAACAAGTGTAAATAAAGTGCAGCAAGATGGCCCAATCCTTTTTGTAGCAAAGGACAAGCCTGGACAAACTCTTATATAGAGAAAAGCGCTCCCGAGGACACATGGGAATTATCGTCAAGCTAGTTTTCATCACGTTCATATGATTCGCGTTCCGTACTTTGATAATTTGATATGTGGGTGGACCGGTGCTTGGGTGCTGTCCTTACTTGGACAAGCATCCCACTTATAATTAACCCCTATTGCAAGCATCCGCAACTACAAAAGAAGTATTAAGGTAAACCAAACCATAGCATGAAACATATGGATCCAAATCAGCCCCTTACGAAGCAACGCATAAACTAGGGTTTAAGCTTCTGTCACTCTAGCAACCCATCATCTACTTATTACTTCCCAATGCGTTCCTCTAGGCCCAAATAATGGTGAAGTGTCATGTAGTCGACGTTCAGATAACACCACTAGAGGAAAGACAACATACATCTCATCAAAATATCGAACGAATACCAAATTCACAAGACTACTAATAGCAAGACTTCTTCCATGTCCTCAGGAACAAACGTAACTACTCACAAATCATATTCATGTTCATAATCAGAGGGGTATTAATATGCATAATGGATCTGAACATATAATATTCCACCAAATAAACCAACTAGCATCAACTACAAGGAGTAATCAACACTACTAGCAACCCACAGGTACCAATCTGAGGCTTTGGGACAAAGATTGGATACAAGAGATGAACTAGGGTTTGAGAGGAGATGGTGCTGGTGAAGATGTTGATGTAGATTGGGCCCCTCCCGATGAGAGGAGCGTTGGTGATGACGATGGCGATGATTTCCCCCTCCCGGAGGGAAGTTTCCCCAGCAGAACAGCTCTGCCGGAGCCCTAGATTGGTTCCGCCAAGGTTCCGCCTCGTGGCGGCGGAGTTTCTTCCCGAAAGCTTGCTTATGATTTTTCCTCGGACGAAAGACTTCATATAGCAGAAGATGGGCACCGGAGGGCCACCAGGGGCCCATGAGGCAAGGGGCGCACCCAGGGGGTAGGGCGCGCCTCCCACCCTCGTGGCCAGAGTGTGGCCCCCCTCTAGTATTTTCTTCGTCCAGTATTTTTTATCAATTCCAAAAATGACTTCCGTGAAGTTTCAGGACTTTTGGAGCTGTGCAGAATAGGTCTCGAATATTTGCTCCTTTTCCAGCCCAGAATCCCAGCTGCCGGCATTCTCCCTCTTCATGTAAACCTTGTAAAATAAGAGAGAATAGGCATAAGTATTGTGACATAACGTGTAATAATAGCCCATAATGCAATAAATATTAATATAAAAGCATGTTGCAAAATGGACGTATCAACTCCCCCAAGCTTAGACCTCGCTTGTCCTCAGGCGGAAGCCGATAACGATAAATATGTCCACATGTTTAGTGGTAGAGGTGTCGATAAGATAAAATACGGACATAAGGGCATCATGATCATTCTTATAACAGCAACATATATATTTTCATATGATTTCTTATGCTCAAGTAATAATCTGTTCACAATGTCAAGTATGAATCAGAAACTTCACTGAGAACCAGCAAACTATAATCTCAGTCATTGAAGCAATTGCAATTTATCATAACATCGGAAAGAGTCTATGTAAGAGCTTTTCAGCAAGTCCACATACTCAACTATCATTTAGTCTTTCACAATTGCTAACACTCACGCAATACTTGTGGTTACGGAGTTTTAATCGGACACAGAGAAAGATAGGGGCTTATAATTTCGCCTCCCAACCTTTTACCTCAAGGGTAATGTCAACAATAATAGCTCATGCTAACTTACATCCAATTGGATATATATATATCAGGATCTTTCCAACACGAGGTGCTTGCCAAAGGATAAAATGTAAAAGGGAATGGTGAAGATCATCATGACTCTTGCATAAGGGTAAGAGATAAAAGTAAAAGATAGGCCCTTCGCAGAGGGAAGCAGAGGTTGCCATGCGCTTTCATGGTTGGATGCACGAAATCTTAATGCAAAAGAATGTCACTTTATATTGCCACTTGTGGTATGGACCTTTATTATGCAGTCCGTCGCTTTTATTTCTTCCACATCACAAGATCGTATAAAGCTTATTTCCTCCACACTAATAAGTCATACATATTTAGAGAGCAATTTTTATTGCTTGCACCGATGACAACTTACTTGAAAGATCTTACTCAATCCATAGGTAGATATGGTGGACTCTCATGGCAAAACTGGGTTAAGGATATTTGGAAGCACAAGTAGTATCTCTACTTGGTGCAAAGAATTTGGCTAGCATGAGGGAGAAAGGCAAGTTCAACATGTTGGATGATCCATGACAATATACTTTATTTCGGATATAAGAAAACATAACCCATTACGTTGTCTTCCTTGTCCAACATCAACTCTTTAGCATGTCATACTTTAATGAGTGCTCACAATCATAAAAGATGTCCAAGATAGTATATTTATATGTGAAACCTCTCTTTCATTATTACTTCCTATTAATTGCAACGATGACCAAGGCTATGTTTGTCAACTCTCAACAAATTTTAATCATCATACTCTTTCTATGTGAAGTCATTACTCTCCATAAGATCAATGTGATCTCTTTATTTCTTTTTATTCTTTCTCTTCTCTTTTATTCCCTCAAGATCATGGCAAAATAATCAAGCCTTTGACTCAACACTAATCTTTATTATAAAGCTCATGGACTCGATTACATAGAGGAATCATAAAGCAAAAACTCAAAACTAAATCATACTAAAACTTTATTCTACTAGATCAAGATATTACTAAAAGGATCGAACTAAGAAAAATGGTAAAGATAGGAGTGTGATGGTGATACGATACCGGGGCACCTCCCCCAAGCTTGGCAGTTGCCAAGGGGAGTGCCCATACCCATGTGATTATGTCTCTTTCTTCGAGGGTGAAGAATATGGTGGAGTTGTTGATGATGTGGGCTTGTCATCCATCTTCCAAGGCATAGGCTCACCATCATAGAAGGATGATCGAGTCTCCGGGATCCTCAAATCTGCAGCCAAACTCATCCTCTTGAATCTATATTCATACTCACAGTATTGGTTTTGCAGGTCATAGATTTGGGCTTGGAGATGCTCGATCTTCTCGTGAAGCTTGAAGATGGTTTCCCCAATGTTATTGGCATCCAACTTGTGGTTGTTGGTGAACTCCGCGATCATCATGTGGTTGGCGTTGAGTCCACATTCCACCATCCCCTGGCACTTGAAAACTTGTTGTTCCAATTCTCCGAGCCTCGTCTCCACTCTTCCGGTCCTCCTTGGTCCCTCAACATCGCGGATGTGCAGCAACCCATCACGCATCTCAATGGTTTGAGGGTGTTGCAGCACCTCCGCGAGGTAGGGGTTGATGACCTTCTCGAAGAACTTGTCCTTGGGGGCGCTTGGAGGCGTCATAGTGATCAAGATCTGTCAGAAAAATAGCTCGAAACGAAAACAGAGGATATTTGCGTGATACGGTGGTCAAAACCTTCGAGAGATTATATAATGAATTTTTACCGACCAAAAGAAGTATCGTGCAAGAAAACAGAGTCCGGAGAGCGCACGAGGTGCCCACGAGGCAGGGGCGCGCCCAGGGGGGTAGGGCGCGCCTCCCACCCTCGTGGAAGCCTCGTGTCCTTCCCAGACTGCTTCTTATTTTCCTTTTTTTAAATATTCCAAAATGGAGAAAATTGTCATTAGAACTGTTTTGGAGTCGGTTTACTTACCGTACCACGTACCTATTCCTTTTCGGAGTCTAAAACGTTCTGGAAAGTGTCTCTTATGTATTCCTCCGGGGTTACGATTTCAATAACATTAGTTTCAACATTTATGGGATTACCTGAGATATAATGTTTGATTCTTTGACCGTTAACCACCTTCGGATTTGTGCCTTCGTAGTTGTTGATTTTTATGGCACCGGAATGATAAACCTCCTCGATAACGTAAGGACCTTCCCATTTAGAGAGAAGCTTTCCTGCAAAAAATCTCAAACAAGAGTTGTACAGCAACACATAATCACCTACATTAAACTCACGCTTTTGTATCCTTTTGTCATGCCATCTTTTGACTTTTTCTTTAAACAGTTTGGCATTCTCATAAGCCTGGGTTCTCCATTCATCAAGTGAGCTAATGTCAAATAACCTCTTCTCACCGGCAAGTTTGAAATCATAGTTGAGCTCTTTAATGGCCCAATATGCCTTATGTTCTAGTTCGAGAGGTAAGTGACATGCTTTTCCATAAACCATTTTATACGGAGACATACCCATAGGATTTTTATATGCAGTTCTGTATGCCCATAATGCATCATCAAGTTTCTTGGACCAATTCTTTCTAGATCTATTAACAGTCTTTTGCAAAATTAATTTGAGCTCTCTGTTACTCAATTCTACTTGACCACTAGACTGTGGGTGATAAGGAGATGCAATTCTATGATTAACATCATACTTAGCAAGCATTTTATAAAAGGCACCATGAATAAAATGTGAACCACCATCAGTCATTAAATATCTAGGGACTCCAAACCTCGGAAAAATAACTTCTTTAAGCATTTAAATAGAGGTGTTATGATCAGCACTACTAGTTGGAATAGCCTCTACCCACTTAGTAACGTAATCAACGGCAACTAAAATATGTGTATACCCATTACAGGAAGGAAAAGGTCCCATATAATCAAAGCCCCAAACATCGAACGGTTCGATAACAAGTGAATAATTCATAGGCATTTCCTGACGTCTACTAATATTACCAATTCTTTGACATTCATCACAAGATAAGACAAACTTACGAGCATCCTTGAAGAGAGTAGGCCAATCAAAACCAGATTGCAATACCTTATGTGCAGTTCTATCTCCAGCGTGGTGCCCTCCATAAGCCTCGGAGTGACACTTGCGTAGGATCTGTTCCTGTTCATGCTCAGGTACACAACGTCTAATAACACCATCTACTCCTTCTTTATAAAGATGTGGGTCATCCCAAAAGTAATGTATCAAATCATAGAAAAACTTTTTCTTTTGCTGGTATGTGAAACTAGGTGGTATAAACTTAGCAACAATGTAATTAGCATAATCAGCATACCATGGAGCAGTACGGTGAGTATTTATGACATTTAATTGTTCATCAGGAAAGCTATCATCGATAGGTAGTGGGTCATCAAGAACATTCTCTAACCTAGACAAGTTGTCCGCAACGGGGTTCTCTGCTCCCTTTCTATCAATAATATGCAAAGCAAATTCTTGTAGCAAGAGAACCCATCTAATAAGTCTAGGTTTAGCATCTTTCTTTTCCATAAGGTATTTAATAGCAGCATGATCAGTGTGAATAGTTACTTTAGAATCAACAATATAAGGTCTGAACTTATCACAAGCAAATACAACTGCTAAGAATTCTTTTTCAGTAGTAGCATAATTTCTCTGGGCCTTGTCTAGAGTTTTACTAGCATATTGAATAACATTTAATTTCTTATCAACCCTTTGCCCTAGAACAGCACCTACAGCATAATCACTAGCATCGCACATAATTTCAAAGGGTAAATTCCAATCGGGTGGCAGAACAATAGGTGCAAAAATCAATGCTTTCTTAAGTATTTCAAATGCTTCTACACAATCATCATCAAAGACAAAAGGAATATATTTTTGTAATAGATTGGTCAGAGGCCGAGAAATTTTTGAGAAGTCCTTAATGAACCTCCTATAAAAACCGGCATGACCAAGGAAAATTCTTATACCTTTGATGTCCTTGGGACACGACATCTTTTCAATAGCATCAACTTTAGCTTTATCAACTTCAATGCCTCTTTCAGAAATTTTATGCCCCAAGACAATACCTTCATTAACCATAAAGTGGCATTTCTCCCAATTCAAGACAGGGTTAGTTTCTTCACATCTCTGCAAAACTCGATCAAGGTTGCTCAAGCAATCATCAAAAGAGGATCCATACACAAAGAAATCGTCCATGAAAACCTCACAAATCTTTTCACAAAAATCAGAGAATATAGCCATCATGCATCTTTTAAAGGTAGCAAGTGCATTACATAAACCAAAAGGTATACGTCTATAAGCAAAAGTACCGAAAGGGCAAGTAAAAGTGATCTTTGCTTGATCATCAGCTGACACGGGTATTTGAGAGAAACCAGAGTAACCATCTAGAAAGCAAAAATGTGTATGTTTGGATAATCTTTCTAGAATTTGATCAATGAAAGGCAAAGGGTAATGATCTTTTTTAGTAGCTTTATTTAATTTGTCGAAATCAATTACCATCCTATAACCTGTAATAATTCTTTGCGGAATCAATTCATTTTTATCATTAGGAACGACAGTAATACCTCCCTTCTTAGGGACACAATGGACAGGACTTACCCACTGACTATCAGCAACGGGATAAATTATACCTGCCTCAAGGAGCTTTAATATTTCCTTTCTTACCACTTCTTTCATCTTAGGATTTAACCGTCGCTGGTGATCAATAACTGGTTTGGCGTCTTTCTCCAAATTTATTTTGTGTTGACATAGAGTGGGACTAATGCCCTTAAGATCATCAAGAGTATATCCAATAGCAGCACGATGCTTCTTTAGAGTTTTCAATAATTTCTCTTCTTCATGCTCTGAAAGGTTAGCACTAATAATAACAGGATATATCTTCTTTTCATCAATATAAGCATATTTAAGAGTATCAGGCAATGGTTTAAGCTCAAACACGGGATCACCCTTGGGTGGAGGAGGATCCCCTAGGATTTCAATAGGCAAGTTGTGTTTCAGAATGGGTCCTTGTTTAAAGAATACTTCATCTATTTCCCTTCTTTCATTCATGAACATATCATTTTCATGGTCTAGCAAATATTGTTCTAAAGGATCATTAGGAGGCGCAGCAATAGAAGCAAGACCAATAATTTCATCGTTACTAGGCAATTCCTCATCACGGGGTTGTCTACGAAATTTAGAAAAATTAAAGTCATGAGACATATCATCCAATCAAATAGTAACAACATCCTTTTCGCAGTCTATCTTAGCATTAACAGTGTTCAAGAAGGGTCTACCAAATATAATGGGACAAAAGCTATCTTGTGGGGAACCAAGAACAAGAAAATCAGCAGGATATTTAGTTTTCCCACACAAGACTTCAACATCTCTAACAATCCCATTCGGTGATATAGTATCTCTATTGGCAAGCTTAATTGTAACATCTATATCTTCTAACTCAGCAGGTGCAATATCATGCATAATTTCTTTGTATAAAGAAATAGGTATTGCGCTAGCACTAGCACCCATATCACACAAGCCATGATAACAATGATCTCCTATTTTAACTGAAATAACAGGCATGCCTACAGCAGGTCTATGTTTATTTTTAGCACCAGGTTTAGCAATTCTAGCAGTTTCCTCACAGAAATAAATAACATGCCCATCAATATTTTCAGCCAAGAGATCCTTAACAATAGCAATATTAGGTTGAACTTTAACTTGCTCAGGGGGTGTATAAGTTCTAATATTACTTTTACGAACCACAGTTGAAGCTTTAGCATGATCCTTTATTCTAACAGGGAAAGGTGGTTTCTCGACATAAGCAGTAGGAACAATAGGATCATTATTAGTGATAGTCTTTTCTTCAACTTTAATAGGTTCAACTACTTTTACTTCTATGGGAGGATGATATTTAAACCACTTCTCCTTAGGGAGATCAACATGAGCAGCAAAAGATTCACAAAAAGAAGCTACTATCTCAGAGTCAAGTCCATATTTAGTGCTAAATTTATGGAAAACATCGGTATCCATAAAAGATTCAACACAATCAAACTTAGGTGTTATACCTGACTCCTTACCTTCGTCGAGATCCCAATCTTCAGAGTTGCATTTAATTCTTTCCAATAAATCCCATTTGAATTCAATAGTCTTCATCATAAAAGAACCAGTACAAGAAGTATCGAGCATGGAGCGATTGTTGTCAGAAAGCCGAGCATAAATTTTTTGAATAATCATTTCTCTTGAGAGCTCATGATTGGGGCATGAATATAACATTGACTTAAGCCTCCCCCAAGCTTGAGCGATGCTTTCTCCTTCACGAGGCCAAAAATTATACATATAATTACGATCATGATGAACAAGATGCATAGGATAAAACTTCTGATGAAATTTCAATCGTTTGTAGTCCCCTGATCTCATATCATCACATAGCCTATACCATGTCAATACATCTCCCTTCAAAGATAAAGGGAACCTTCTTCTTGATAACATCATTGGGCATACCTGCAAGCTTAAATAATCCACAAACTTCATCCACATAGATTAAGTGTAAATCGGGATGCAATGTTCCATCTCCTGCAAAAGGATTAGCTAGCAGTTTCTCTATCATACCCGAAGGAATCTCAAAGTAAACATTTTCAGTAGGTTCAGTAGGTTGAGGAGCAACTCTTTGCTCTACTGGTCAGGGTGAAGATACCCCGAACAAGCCCCTCGGAGGATTACTTTCCATAGTAGCAAGTGACAGTAAATTTCAGCACACTATATAAATTTTTCCTTACCAAATTCCACCTACCAAAGGCGCTTCACTCCCCGGCAACGGCGCCAGAAAAGAGTCTTGATGACCCACAAGTATAGGGGATCTATCGTAGTCCTTTCGATAAGAAAGAGTGTCGAACCCAACGAGGAGCAGAAGGAAATGATAAGCGGTTTTCAGCAAGGTATTCTCTGCAAGCACTGAAATTATCGGTAACAGATAGTTTTGTGATAAGGTAATTAGTAACAGGTAGCAAGTAACAAGTGTAACTAAAGTGCAGCAAGATGGCCCAATCCTTTTTGTAGCAAAGGACAAGCCTGGACAAACTCTTATATAGAGAAAAGCGCTCCCGAGTACACATGGGAATTATCGTCAAGCTAGTTTTCATCACGTTCATATGATTCGCGTTCGTTTGATATGTGGGTGGACCGGTGCTTGGGTGCTGTCCTTACTTGGAAAAGCATCCCACTTATGATTAACCCCTTGCAAGCACTGCAACTACAAAAGAAGTATTAAGGTAAACCAAACCATAGCATGAAACATATGGATCCAAATCAGCCCCTTACGAAGCAACGCATAAACTAGGGTTTAAGCTTCTGTCACTCTAGCAACCCATCATCTACTTATTACTTCCCAATGCCTTCCTCTAGGCCCAAATAATGGTGAAGTGTCATGTAGTCGACGTTCACATAACACCACTCACTACTGGAATTAGCTTATTTGCCGTCTGCCAGTTCTTTGCCGTCTGCTGGCTGACGGCAAAGAAGGTCTTTGCTGTCCGCTTCAGGAAAACGGACGGCAACGAACTAGCTGATGGCAAAGAAGGTCTTTGCCATCAGCCAATTCTTTGCCGTCCGCTAGCGGACGGCAAAGAGAGAGGTGGCCCCTGCTAACGAGCTGATCATAAAAAACTTAACAGGCCCCCTTCTTTACCGTTTGCCAGCAGACGGCAAAGAGAAAAAAAGCGGACGACAAAGGTGGGGCGGACGGCAAAGAGCTAACGTAACTTGCGGACGAGCCCCACCCCGCCCCTCCATCTCTCTGTTTCTGTCTCCTCCCCGACAACCACCGCCACCCGCTGCTGCCCCCAGCACCCGCCGCCGCCCCCTTGCCCTGCCACCCGCCCACCCGCCGCCCCCTTGCCCCGCCAACCGCCCACCCATCGCCCCTCGCTCCGTCGCCCCGACCACCCGCCGCCCCCTTGCCCCACCACCCGCCGCCGCCCCTTGCCCCATCGCCCCGTCGCCCCGCCGCCCGAATGGCCCACAGCCACGGCGCCCCGCCGCCCCCACCACCTGCCTAGCGCCCCGGCGCCACCGCCCCGAAGCCCTACGGCCCCGTCGCCACCCTGCCGCTGCGAAGCCCCGGCCAACGCCATCTTCGGTGAGTTTTTTTTCTTTTTTTTTCTTTTTTGATGTTTAGTTGTTAGATTAGACTAGATATGTGTTAGTGTTAGATTTAGTGCTAGATTATATTAGATTAGACTAGTGCATGGGTTTTAGTTAATTAGTTATATAATTATAAGAAGTAGAAAAAAGATGAAAAAAGAAGAAGAAGAAAAGAAGAATATGTAGAAGGGGGAAGAAGAAGAAGAAGAAGAAGAAGAAGAAGAAGAGGAGGAGGAGGAGGAGGAGGAGGAGAAGAAAAAGAGGAGAAGATGAGAAGAAGGGGAAAAAGGAAAATAAGGAAGAAATAAAAGAAGAAGAAGAGAAGGAAAAAAGAAAAAGAAGAAAGGAAAGAAGAAGAAGAAGAAGAAGAAGAAGAAGAAGAAGAAGAAGAAGAAGAGAAGGAAAGAAGAAGGAGAGAAGGAAACACCCCGACCCCGTGACCCCCTGACCCCGACACCCCGACCCCGACACAACACCCCGACACCCCGACCCCCTGACCCCGACACCCTGACCCCGACACCACACCCCGACACCCCGACCCCCTGACCCCGACACCCCGACACCACACCCCGACCCCGAAACAACACCCCGACCCCGACACCGACACGACACCCCGACCCCCGACACCTCCCAAAAAGGTGCTCTTTGGCCTTCCAGAGGCCGACGGGGTCATATATTTGTGAATTATGAGTTAGGTCATATATTTTTCAATTTTGTTATGAAAAACATCATATATAATTGTGTTGATCGGGTAGATTTAAATGTGTAGTTGTTTCATCGCTGCGAGGTTTGGTGTTCGACGACCTCCCCGTGCGTTTGACGAGCTCTGCCCCTTCATTCGTGGGTGAGCACAAATGACATGTCCTCCTCCCCCCTTAACTATTTGCTCTGGTCCGGTGTTCATGCCGATGAAACTTGATAGCTAGCTATATATCTGTCTTGAATCATCAGTATGCGTAACCCCGACCCCCGACACCCAGACCCCCGACACCCAGACCCCGAAACAGCACCCCGACCCCGACACGGCACCCCGACCCCGACACGCCACCCCGACACCCCGGCACGACACCCCGACCCCGACCCCCGACACCCTCACATCATATATTTTTCGATTTTGTTATGAGAAACATCATATATATAATTGTGTTGATCGGGTAGATTTAAACATCATATATATATTTTGATTTTGTTATGAAAAACATCATATATTATTATTCATGTCGGTATTTTTTTATATTGTACTAATTTCGTTTACTCTTTGTCATGGCAGGTGTTGAAAGATGGTGGGCGCTGGTCGGGAGCGCTCCGAGGCCCCTTCTTCATCGGCGCGTGGTGGGAGGTCTTCCATTCCACACGCACCTCTCCGCCGAGCGTTGCTGGACAGTATGGCGACACCACCGGGCCCTTCTTCGTCAACAGCGGTGCCCAGCAGGGGACGAGGTAAGGGAGGGAAGAAGAGAGGAGCACGTGGTCGCGGGAGAGGAGGTAGGGTGACTGCTAGGGCGCCTTCCTCGCCGCCACCCCCCAGCTGTTTCACCCGAGCACGTGACTGCTAGGGTGGACTCGTCCGAGGAGGAGGCTACACGGACTCCGGTCCACGAGCCTCGGGTCGACGGGCCTTCGGCCCACGAGACCCCGGAGGAGCACACGTCTGGATGGGGTACCTGGCCGGATGAGCCTGAGGGGCCGAGTGGCCATGCTGATGATGGCGGGGAGCCGACTGATATTGAGGAGGAGGGGGGCACCATCTACCAGCGTGGTTGTACACGGCTCCCGTCCGTGTCGGCGACCCGCGAGCAGAGGTGGTTGATTTACCCTGATGGGGAGAGGTAAGTGCATTTAATCTTTTTGTACCTTCTGCATTCACGTTTCTTCAAATATCTAATATGTTGGCCTTGTCATGCTGTAGGAGTTGGGACCACCATCATAGTGTCCGCCGGCCCAACTCCGTCCTTGGAGTGCTTTGCCGGCAAAACTTCCCGAGGTTTGTCACGTTGCCTGGTGAGGGTCGGCTTCCAGAGCTTGGATTGAGCTGGGAGCACTACTTGGCTGCCCCGGCCCCGCCGGGTGAGATTATCGACGGTGTCTTGTGCGACACGACGGCAGACGTGGTGATCAGAAAGTTCTGGGTAATTTCTCCTTTACACATTTAAAAATCTTCAACTAGCTAGTTATTAATTGTACTAATCAATATTGTCTCATTTGATTGTAGACATTCTATAGGTGTGAGGAGGGATACGAGGAGGAGGCGGCAAATGTTATCGAGAACGTCTGCAAGCGCCTACTACAGAACTGACGGCACGAGGCTCGGGTGCAGGCTGTTCGAGACTACTACGCCTTGCGTGGTATCAAGAAGCCCAAGCCGGCGTGCCGCGATAAGTTCCTAAGTAAGGAGCAGTACATGAAGGTAATTCTTAAGGACTTGTACTTACTTCCTTCATTTAGTAATTCATAGCCGTAGCGCTCAAGTTTCTATTTGCTAAGTTAGGCGCCTCCGAGATCGTGTGCGGATCGGATGGATTTTTGGGAGGTGTTGGTCAATGAGTGGTGCTCAAAAGAATGGCTAGCCGTCCACAACGCGGCCAAGGACAAACGTGCCCAAATGGAAGGTGTGCCACACCATCAAGGCAGCTCCAACTTATATCAGTTCGGGCAGAACTGGGTATGTGGTTTGCTTCATGATTCATGCAATTCATTCATCATGCTAGCTTGAGCCCTTTAATTACTAATTTACTTTGTTTCTCTCTTTCAGGCACGCTACAATAAGGCAGATAAGGTGCCAGAGGTGTACGACCCTTATGCCATGGCCCACACTGCCTCTTTCAAGAAAGTCAAGGCATTCTCTCTGTCTGACCTCGATGATGCAAACAACTTCACCAACATCTCCTCCCACGACAAGCTCGTGAAATATAGAGATGAGGGGAAGGCCAGGAAAGGGGAGGACTTTAACCCGAGCCAGGGTCCCATTGATCCAGAGCTGGTGATGATATCTGGTGGCGGGAGGTCCCATGGCTCCATAGCCATTGGAGATGGACTTATCCGTTGTCCTAGCACTCTCCCGGAGATCAAGACGCGCCAGTCGAGCTCCGCTCTTGAGATAAGGCCTCGTGAACGGCCAGTCCAACTCGCCATCAAGGTTAGTTATACGTACTCAGCTATCTTTCTTCATTACATTGTGTGTGCTTCCATCAATGATTACAAATGGTAACGAGGAGTGGTGTTGCAGGCTACTATACAGAGAGAGAGATAGATCGGAGAATCTTCTGGCAGAGGCGGCGGAGAGGCAGCGGGAGTTGGAGGAGAGGACGACAAAGATTTGGAGGAGGAGAGGGCACGGAATGACATGCAGGCAAGGGCCATGTACGAGCTCCTTGTGGTAAGTTTCTTCTGCAGATTAGCCAAAACATTCATGTAGTGTTTGTCTCATTACTAACTAGTATGACTGAGTCGTCAAAACCAAATGTGCAGTCTGTGTGCGAGAAGACCGGTCAGACCGCTCCGCCGATGCCAGTGATTGCTCCTGGGACCACGGTGAGTTTAATTTGAATGGACATTACTTGCTAGTCTTAACATTTGAGTGTCATCATGCTAACGAGACATTGGAAATGATCTTTGGTGCAGCGTAACTCCAGACAAGCATCGCACGATCCTTCTCCAGCTACCGGCACGAGCCAGCCCGCTCCTACACCTCCATGATCATGGTAAGTTTCTCTAGTGTTTTGCTTAACAAATGCATAAAGACCTAGACTTAGCCTTATTTCCTCCAATATGCTTACCACAATGACCTAGACTTAGCATAATTAGCTTAGTTAGCTCATAAACAATCCATTTTACCCAAGTTAGCTCTAAAATGACCCATTTTACCTTAGTTAGGTTATAAATGATCAATTTTACCCAAATTAGCTCTAAAATGACCCATTTTACCTAGACTAGCTCCAAAATGATCCATTTTACCTATGTTAGCTCTAAAATGACCCATTTTACCTAGGTTAGCTCCAAAATGACCCATCTTACCTAGGTTAGCTCCAAAATGATGCATTTTACCCAAGTTAGCTCTAAAATGACCCATTTTACCTAGATTAGCTCATAAACGATCCATTTCACCTAGGTTAGCTCACAAACGATCAATTTCACCTAAATTAGCTCATAAATGTCATATATTCTTCTTCTTCTTTATTTTCTTCTTCTTCTAACTTTCTTATTTCCCATTTTGCAGAATTCATTCGCTTCACGGAAGCTTGCATAGATGGAGTGCTTGTTTGGATGAACTTTGTTTCTTTTGTATCGATGAACTATGTATGTATGGTAGGATGACACTATTGTAATATGTGTTGGAAATATGCCCTAGAGGCAATAATAAATGGTTATTATTATATTTCTTTGTTCATGATAATTGTCTATTATTCATGCTATAATTGTGTTATCCGAAAATCGTAATACATGTGTGAATACATAGACCACAACGTGTCCCTAGTAAGCCTCTAGTTGACTAGCTCGTTGATCAACAGATAGTCATGGTTTCCTGACTATGGACATTGGATGTCATTGATAACAGGATCACATCATTAGGAGAATGATGTGATGGACAAGACCCAATCCTAAGCATAGCACAAAAGATCGTGTAGTTCGTTTGCTAGAGCTTTTCCAATGTTAAGTATCTTTTCCTTAGACCATGAGATCGTGCAACTCCCGGATGTCGTAGGAGTGCTTTGGGTGTGCCAAACGTCACAACGTAACTGGGTGACTATAAAGGTGCACTACGGGTATCTCCGAAAGTGCCTGTTGGGTTGGCACGGATCAAGACTGGGATTTGTCACTCCGTATGACGGAGAGGTATCTCTGGGCCCACTCGGTAATGCATCATCATAATGAGCTCAATGTGACTAAGGAGTTAGCCACGGGATCATGCATTACGGTACGAGTAAAGAGACTTGCCGGTAACGAGATTGAACAAGGTATTGGGATACCGACGATCGAATCTCGAGCAAGTAACATACCGATTGATAAAGGGAATTGTATACGGGATTGATTGAATCCTCGACATCGTGGTTCATCCGATGAGATCATCGTGGAACATGTGGGAGCCAACATGGGTATCCAGATCCCGCTGTTGGTTATTGACCGGAGAGGCGTCTCGGTCATGTCTACATGTCTCCCGAACCCGTAGGGTCTACACACTTAAGGTTCGGTGATGCTAGAGTTGTAGAGATATTAGTATGCGGAAACCCGAAAGTTGTTTGGAGTCCCGGATGAGATCCCGGACGTCACGAGGAGTTCCGGAATGGTCCGGAGGTGAAGAATTATATATAGGAAGTCCAGTTTCGGCCACCAGGAAGGTTTCGGGGGTTATCGGTATTGTACCGGGACCACCGGAAGGGTCCCGGGGGTCCACCGGGTGGGGCCACCTATCCCGGAGGGTCCCATGGGCTGAAGTGGGAAGGGAACCAGCCCTTAGTGGGCTGGGGCGCCTCCCCTTGGGCCTCCCCCTGCGCCTAGGGTTGGACACCCTGGGGGTGGGGGGCGCCCCACTTGGCTTGGGGGGGAAGCCACCCCCCCTTCCCCCTTGGCCACCGCCCCCCTTTGGAGATCTGATCTCCCAGGGCCGGCGCCCCCCCAGGGGACCCTATATATAGTGGGGGGAGGGAGGGCAGCAACACCACAGCCCCTGGCGCCTCCCTCTCCCCCTGCAACACCTCTCCCTCTCGCAGAAGCTTGGCGAAGCCCTGCCGAGATCCCAGCTAATTCCACCACCACGCCGTCGTGCTGCTGGATCTCCATCAACCTCTCCTTCCCCCTTGCTGGATCAAGAAGGAGGAGACATCGCTGCTCCGTACGTGTGTTGAACGCGGAGGTGCCGTCCGTTCGGCACTTGGTCATCGGTGATTTGGATCACGGCGAGTACGACTCCATCAACCCCGTTCACTTGAACGCTTCCGCTCGCGATCTACAAGGGTATGTAGATGCACTCCTTTCCCCTCGTTGCTAGTATACTCCATAGATGGATCTTGGTGATGCGTAGAAAATTTTAAAATTCTGCTACGATCCCCAACAATATGTATGGTTGGATGCATGTATATGGAACTTGTTATGTATGGTTGATGGAACTATGCATGTATGATGAAATTATATGTGTTGGATATCTCATATGTTTGCTGTAAACTTCCCATGTGAAAAATATATATGTATCATCTATTTGCTGTGAAAATGGTCGGGTATAAGAAAAAACAGAAAAAAGAGGCAATGCAGGCTCTTTGCCGTCTGCCACCGACGGCAACGGGCTCTTTGCTGTCCGCGGCGGACGGCAAAGAAGCCACGTGGCAACCACCTGTGCTTCCTGGCAGCTGACCCATTTGATCAGTTTGCCTACAGTGGCAGACGGCAAAGGCTTGATGCTCTTTGCCGTCAGCGGCGGACGGCAAAGGCTACCGTTAGACGCCTAACGGACTAACAGCGAATTTATTGCCGTCTGCTTTCTTTGTCGTCCGCCGCTGATGGCAAAGGCCCCTTTGTCGTTCGGTTCAAAAAGCAGACGGCAAAGAAGCTCTTTGCCGATGCCTACTTTGCCGGAGCCTTTTTTCTTGCCACTACTAGTCTTATCTTGTTTCGGCGGTATTGTGGGATGAAGCGGCCCGGACCGACCTTACACGTACGCTTACGTGAGACAGGTTCCACCGACTGACATGCACTAGTTGCATAAGGTGGCTAGCGGGTGTCTGTCTCTCCCACTTTAGTCGGAACGGATTCGATGAAAAGGGTCCTTATGAAGGGTAAATAGAAATTGGCATATCACGTTGTGGTTTTACGTAGGTAAGAAACGTTCTTGCTAGAAACCTATACAAGCCACGTAAAAACTTGCAACAACAATTAGAGGACGTCTAACTTGTTTTTGCAGCATGTGCCTTGTGATGTAATATGGCCAGAAGATGTGATGAATGATATATGTGATGTATGAGATTGATCATATTCTTGTAATAGGAATCACGACTTGCATGTCGATGAGTATGACAACCGGCAGGAGCCATAGGAGTTGTCTTTATTTTTTGTATGACCTGCGTGTCATTGAATAACGCCATGCAAATTACTTTACTTTATTGCTAAGCGCGTTAGACATAGAAGTAGAAGTAATCGTTGGCGTGACAACTTCATGAAGACACAATGATGGAGATCATGATGATGGAGATCATGGTGTCATGCCGGTGACGAAGATGATCATGGTGCCCCGAAGATGGAGATCAAAGGAGCAAAATGATATTGGCCATATCATGTCACTATTTGATTGCATGTGATGTTTATCATGTTTTGCATCTTATTTGCTTAGAACGACTGTAGTAAGTAAGATGATCCCTTATAATAATTTCAAGAAAGTGTTCCCCCTAATTGTGCACCGTTGCGAAGGTTCGTTGTTTCGAAGCACCACGTGATGATCGGGTGCGATAGATTCTAACGTTCACATACAACGGGTGTTGACGAGCCTAGCATGTACAGACATGGCCTCGGAACACACGCAATACACTTAGGTTGACTTGACGAGCCTAGCATGTATAGACATGGCCTCGGAACACGGAGGACCGAAAGGTCGAGCATGAGTCGTATAGAAGATACGATCAACATGGAGATGTTCACCGATCTTGACTAGTCCGTCTCACGTGATGATCGGACACGGCCTAGTTAACTCGGATCATGTTTCACTTAGATGACTAGAGGGATGTCTATCTGAGTGGGAGTTCATTGAATAATTTGATTAGATGAACTTAATTATCATGAACTTAGTCTAAAATCTTTACAATATGTCTTGTAGATCAAATGGCCCACGTTGTCCTCAACTTCAACGCGTTCCTAGAGAAAACCAAGCTGAAAGATGATGGCAGCAACTATACGGACTGGGTCCGGAACCTGAGGATCATCCTCATAGCTGCCAAGAAAGATTATGTCCTAGAAGCACCGCTAGGTGAAGCACCCATCCCAGAGAACCAAGACGTTATGAACGCTTGGCAATCACGTGCTGATGATTACTCCCTCGTTCAGTGCGGCATGCTTTACAGCTTAGAACCGGGTCTCCAAAAGCGTTTTGAGAAACATGGAGCATATGAGATGTTCGAAGAGCTGAAAATGGTTTTCCAAGCTCATGCCCGGGTCGAGAGATATGAAGTCTCCGACAAGTTCTTCAGCTGTAAAATGGAGGAAAATAGTTCTGTTAGTGAGCACATACTCAGAATGTCTGGGTTACACAACCGCTTGTCTCAGCTGGGAGTTAATCTCCCGGATGACGCGGTCATTGACAGAATCCTTCAGTCGCTTCCACCGAGCTACAAGAGCTTTGTGATGAACTTCAATATGCAGGGGATGGAAAAGACCATTCCTGAGGTATATTCAATGCTGAAATCAGCGGAGGTGGAGATCAGAAAGGAACATCAAGTGTTGATGGTGAATAAAACCACTAAGTTCAAGAAAGGCAAGGGTAAGAAGAACTTCAAGAAGGACGGCAAGGGAGTTGCCGCGCCCGGTAAGCCAGTTGCCGGGAAGAAGTCGAAGAATGGACCCAAGCCTGAGACTGAGTGCTTTTATTGCAAGGGAAGTGGTCACTGGAAGCGGAACTGCCCCAAATACTTAGCGGACAAGAAGGCCGGCAACACCAAAGGTATATGTGATATACATGTAATTGATGTGTACCTTACCAGTACTCGTAGTAGCTCCTGGGTATTTGATACCGGTGCGGTTGCTCATATTTGTAACTCAAAACAGGAACTGCGGAATAAGCGGAGACTGGCAAAGGACGAGGTGACGATGCGCGTCGGGAATGGTTCCAAGGTCGATGTGATCGCCGTCGGCACGCTACCTCTGCATTTACCTACGGGATTAGTTTTAAACCTCAATAATTGTTATTTAGTGCCAGCTTTGAGCATGAACATTGTATCTGGATCTCGTTTAATTCGAGATGGCTACTCATTTAAATCCGAGAATAATGGTTGTTCTATTTATATGAGAGATATGTTTTATGGTCATGCCCCGCTGGTCAATGGTTTATTCTTGATGAATCTCGAACGTGATGTTACACATATTCATAGTGTGAATACCAAAAGATGTAAAGTTGATAACGATAGTCCCACATACTTGTGGCACTGCCGCCTTGGTCACATTGGTGTCAAACGCATGAAGAAGCTCCATGCAGATGGACTTTTGGAGTCTCTTGATTACGAATCATTTGACACGTGCGAACCATGCCTCATGGGTAAGATGACCAAGACTCCGCTCTCCGGAACAATGGAGCGAGCAACCAACTTATTGGAAATCATACATACCGATGTGTGCGGTCCAATGAGTGTTGAGGCTCGCGGAGGATATCGTTATGTTCTCACTCTCACTGATGACTTAAGTAGATATGGGTATGTCTACCTAATGAAACACAAGTCTGGAACCTTTGAAAAGTTCAAGGAATTTCAGAGTGAGGTTGAGAATCAACGTGACAGAAAAATAAAATTCTTATGATCAGATCGTGGTGGAGAATATTTAAGTCACGAATTTGGTACGCACTTACGGAAATGTGGAATCGTTTCACAACTCACGCCGCCTGGAACACCTCAGCGAAATGGTGTGTCCGAACATCGTAATCGCACTCTATTGGATATGGTGCGATCTATGATGTCTCTTACCGACCTACCGCTCTCATTTTTGGGCTATGCTTTAGAGACTGCCGCATTCACTTTAAATAGGGCTCCGTCGAAATCCGTTGAGACGACACCGTATGAATTATGGTTTGGGAAGAAACCTAAGCTGTCGTTTCTAAAAGTTTGGGGATGCGATGCTTATGTCAAGAAACTTCAACCTGAAAAGCTCGAACCCAAGTCGGAAAAATGCGTCTTCATAGGATACCCTAAGGAAACCATTGGGTATACCTTCTACCTCAGATCCGAAGGCAAAATCTTTGTTGCCAAGAACGGGCCCTTTCTGGAGAAAGAGTTTCTCTTGAAAGAATTGTGTGGGAGGAAAGTGGAATTTGATGAGGTGATAGTCACCCCTTCCGAACCGGAAAGTAGCGCAGCGCGGGAAGATGTTCCTGTGGTGCCTACACCGACTGGGGAGGAAGTTAATGATGATGATCATGAAGCTTCGGATCAAGTTACTGCTGAACTTCGTAGGTCCACAAGGACACGTTCCGCACCAAAGTGGTACGGCAACCCTGTCCTGGAAATCATGTTGTTAGACAACGGTGTACCTTCGAACTATGAAGAAGCGATGGCGGGCCCGGATTCCGACAAATGGCTAGAAGCCATGAAATCCGAGATAGGATCCATGTATGAAAACGAAGTATGGACTTTGACTGACTTGCTCGATGATCGACGAGCCATAGAAAATAAATGGATCTTTAAGAAGAAGACAGACGCGGATGGTAATGTGACCATCTATAAGGCTCGACTTGTCGCTAAGGGTTATCGACAAGTTCAAGGGGTTGACTATGATGAGACTTTCTCACCCGTAGCGAAGCTGAAGTCCATCCGAATCATGTTAGCAATTGCCGCATTCTATGATTATGAGATATGGCAAATGGACGTCAAAACGGCATTCCTCAACGGCTTTCTTAAGGAAGAATTGTATATGATGCAGCCGGAAGGTTTTGTCGATCCTAAGAATGCTAACAAGGTATGCAAGCTCCAGCGCTCCAGCGCTCCATCTCGGAGTTGGAACATTCATTTTGATGAGATGATCAAAGCGTTTGGGTTTACACAGACTTATGGAGAAGCCTGTGTTTACAAGAAAGTGAGTGGGAGCTCTGTAGCATTTCTCTTATTATATGTGGATGATATACTATTGATGGGAAATGATATAGAATTCTTGGAAAGTATAAAGGCCTATTTGAATAAGTGTTTTTCAATGAAGGACCTTGGAGAAGCTGCTTATATATTAGGCATCAAGATCTATAGAGATAGGTCAAGACGCCTCATTGGTCTTTCACAGAGTACGTACCTTGACAAGATATTGAAGAAGTTCAATATGGATCAGTCCAAGAAGGGGTTCTTGCCTGTATTGCAAGGTGTGCAATTGAGCACGGCTCAATGCCCGACCACGGCAGAAGATAGAGAAAAGATGAGTGTCATCCCCTATGCCTCGGCCATAGGGTCTATTATGTATGCCATGTTGTGTACCAGACCTGATGTAAACCTTGCCGTAAGTTTGGTAGGAAGGTACCAAAGTAATCCCGGCATGGAACACTGGACAGCGGTCAAGAATATCCTGAAGTACCTGAAGAGGACTAAGGATATGTTTCTCGTTTATGGAGGTGACGAAGAGCTCGTCGTAAAGGGTTACGTCGACGCTAGCTTCGACACAGATCTGGATGACTCGAAGTCACAAACCGGATACGTGTATATTTTGAATGGAGGGGCAGTAAGCTGGTGCAGTTGCAAGCAAAGCGTCGTGGCGGGATCTACATGTGAAGCGGAGTACATGGCAGCCTCAGAGGCAGCGCAAGAAGCAATCTGGATGAAGGAGTTCATTACCGACCTAGGGGTGATTCCCAATGCGTCGGGCCCGATGACTCTCTTCTGTGACAACACTGGAGCTATTGCCCTTGCGAAGGAGCCCAGGTTTCACAGGAAGACCAGGCATATCAAGCGTCGCTTCAACTCCATTCGTGAAAGTGTTCAAAATGGAGACATAGATATTTGTAAAGTACATACGGACCTGAATGTAGCAGATCCGTCGACTAAACCTCTCCCTAG
This sequence comes from Triticum aestivum, assembly GCF_018294505.1. Lineage (NCBI taxonomy): Eukaryota > Viridiplantae > Streptophyta > Magnoliopsida > Poales > Poaceae > Triticum > Triticum aestivum. The sequence goes on along the minus strand of NC_057799.1, from coordinate 431,406,015 downwards.
AGCAAAACATGATCAACACCAGAACGCTATGGGTGTTCGATTCATCACAATGTAACTAGATTATTGACGCTAGTGCAAGTGGGAGACTGTTGGAAATATGCCCTAGAGGCAATAATAAAATGGTTATTATTATATTTCCTTGTTCATGATAATTGTCTATTGTTCATGCTATAATTGTATTGACCGGAAACCGTAATACATGTGTGAATACATAGACCACAACATGTCCCTAGTAAGCCTCTAGTTGACTAGCTCGTTGATCAATAGATGGTCATGGTTTCCTGGCCATGGACATTGGATGTCATTGATAACGGGATCACATCATTGGGAGAATGATGTGATGGACAAGACCCAATCCTAAGCATAGCACAAGATCGTATAGTTCGTTTGCTAGAGCTTTTCTAATATCAAGTATCATTTCCTTAGACCATGAGATTGTGCAACTCCCGGATACCGTAGGAATGCTTTGGGTGTACCAAACGTCACAACGTAACTGGGTGGCTATAAAGGTGCACTACAGGTGTCTCCGAAAGTGTCTGTTGGGTTGGTACGAATCGAAACTGGGATTTGTCACTCCTTATGACGGAGAGGTATCTCTGGGCCCACTCGGTAATGCATCATCATAATGAGCTCAATGTGGCTAAGGAGTTAGCCACGGGATCATGCATTACGGTACGAGTAAAGAGACTTGCCGGTAACGAGATTGAACAAGGTATTGGGATACCGACGATCGAATCTCGGGCAAGTAACATACCGATTGATAAAGGGAATTGTATACGGGATTGATTGAATCCTCGACATCGTGGTTCATCTGATGAGATCATCGTCGAACATGTGGGAGCCAACATGGGTATCTAGATCCCGCTATTGGTTATTGACCGGAGAGGCGTCTCGGTCATGTCTGCATGTCTCCCGAACTCGTAGGGTCTACACACTTAAGGTTCGGTGACGCTAGGGTTGTAGAGATATTAGTATGCGGAAACCCGAAAGTTGTTCGGAGTCCCGGATGAGATCCCGGACGTCACGAGGAGTTCCGCAATGGTCCGGAGGTGAAGAATTATATATAGGAAGTCCAGTTTCGGCCACCGGGAAGGTTTCGGGGGTTATCGGTATTGTACCGGGATCACCGGAAGGGTCCCGGGGGTCCACCGGGTGGGGCCACCTATCCCGGAGGGGCCATGGGCTGAAGTGGGAAGGGAACCAGCCCATAGTGGGCTGGGGCGCCCCCCCTTGGGCCTCCCCCTGCGCCTAGGGTTGGAAACCCTGGGGGTGGGGGCGCCCCACTTGGCTTGGGGGGAAGCCACCCCCCTTCCCCCTTGGCCGCCGCCCCCCTTTGGAGATCTGATCTCCCAGGGCCGGCGCCCGCCCCCCCAGGGGACCCTATATATAGTGGGGGAGGGAGGGCAGCAACACCACAGCCCCTGGCGCCTCCCTCTCCCCCTGCAACACCTCTGCCTCTCGCAGAAGCTTGGCGAAGCCCTGCCGAGATCCCAGCTAATTCCACCACCACGCCCTCGTGCTGCTGGATCTCCATCAACCTCTCCTTCCCCCTTGCTGGATCAAGAAGGAGGAGACGTCGCTGCTCCGTACGTGTGTTGAACGCGGAGGTGCCGTCCGTTCGGCACTTGGTCATCGGTGATTTGGATCACGGCGAGTACGACTCCATCAACCCCGTTCACTTGAACGCTTCCGCTCGCGATCTACAAGGGTATGTAGATGCACTCCTTTCCCCTCGTTGCTAGTATACTCCATAGATGGATCTTGGTGATGCGTAGAAAATTTTAAAATTCTGCTACGATCCCCAACAATATGTATGGTTGGATGCATGTATGTGGAACTTGTTATGTATGGTTGATGGAACTATGCATGTATGATGAAATTATATGTGTTGGATATCTCATATGTTTGCTGTAAACTTCCCATGTGAAAAATATATATGTATCATCTATGTGCTGTGAAAATGGTTGGGTATAAGAAAAAACAGAAAAAGAGGCAATGCAGGCTCTTTGCCGTCTGCCACCGACGGCAACGGGCTCTTTGCCGTCCGCGGCGGACGGCAAAGAAGCCACGTGGCAACCACCTGTGCTTCCTGGCAGCTGACCCATTTGATCAGTTTGCCTACAGTGGCAGACGGCAAAGGCTTGATGCTCTTTGCCGTCAGCGGCGGACGGCAAAGGCTACCGTTAGACGCCTAACGGACTAACAGCGAATTTATTGCCGTCTGCTTTCTTTGTCGTCCGCCACTGATGGCAAAGGCCCCTTTGTCGTCCGGTTCAAAAAGCAGACGGCAAAGAAGCTCTTTGCCGATGCCTACTTTGCCGGAGCCTTTTGCCGTCCGCGGCAGACGGCAAAGGCCTTTGCCGTCTGTCGTGGCAGACGGCAAAGTAGCTGATTCCAGTAGTGACTAGAGGAAAGACAACATACATCTCATCAAAATATCGAACGAATACCAAATTCACATGACTACTAATAGCAGGACTTCTCCCATGTCCTCAGGAACGAACGTAACTACTCACAAATCATATTCATGTTCATATTCAGAGGGGTATTAATATGCATAATGGATCTGAACATATAATCTTCCACCAAATAAACCAACTAGCATCAACTAGAAGGAGTAATCAACACTACTAGCAACCCACAGGTACCAATCTGAGGCTTTGGGACAAAGATTGGATACAAGAGATGAACTAGGGTTTGAGAGGAGATGGTGCTGGTGAAGATGTTGATGTAGATTGGCCCCCTCCCGATGAGAGGAGAGTTGGTGATGACGATGGCGATGATTTCCCCCTCCCGGAGGGAAGTTTCCCCGGCAGAACAGCTCTGCCGGAGCCCTAGATTGGTTCCGCCAAGGTTCCACCTCATGGCGGCGGAGTTTCTTCCCGAAAGCTTGCTTATGATTTTTCCTCGGACGAAAGACTTCATATAGCAGAAGATGGGCACCGGAGGGCCACCAGGGGGGCCACGAGGTAGGGGGCGCGCCCAAGGGGGTAGGGCGCGCCTCCCACCCTCGTGGCCAGGGTGTGACCCCCTCTGGTATTTTCTTCGTCCAGTATTTTTTATTAATTCCAAAAATGACTTCGGTGAAGTTTCAGGACTTTTGGAGCTGTGCAGAATAGGTCTCTAATATTTGCTCCTTTTCCAGCCCAGAATCCCAGCTGCCGGCATTCTCCCTCTTCATGTAAACCTTGTAAAATAAGAGAGAATAGGCATAAGTATTGTGACATAACATGTAATAACAGCCCATAATGCAATAAATATTAATATAAAAGCAAGATGCAAAATGGACGTATCACTATGCTTCTCCTAGATAGATATTGCGTGATCGTAGGAAAATTTTGAAATACTACGTTCCCCAATAGTGGCATCCGAGCCTGGTCTATGCGTAGATGTTATATGCACGAGTAGAACACAAAGAGTTGTGGGCGATAATAGTCATACTGCTTACCAGCATGTCATACTTTGATTCGGCGGTATTGTTGGATGAAGCGGCCCAGACCGACATTACATGACCGAATTCATGAGACTGGTTCTACCGCCGTGCTTCGCACACAGGTGGCTAGTGGATGTCTGTTTCTCCAACTTTAGTTGAATCGAGTGTGACTACGCCCGGTCCTTGTTGAAGGTTAAAACAGCACACTTGGCGAAAAATCGTTGTGGTTTTGATGCATAGGTAAGAACGGTTCTTGCTAAGCCCGTAGCAGCCACGTAAAACTTGCAACAACAAAGTAGAGGACGTCTAACTTGTTTTTGCAGGGCTTGTTGTGATGTGATATGGTAAAGACGTGATGATATATAATTTTGTTGTATGAGATGATCATGTTTTGTAACAATTATCGGCAACTGGCAGGAGCCATATGGTTGTCGCTTTATTGTATGAAATGCAATCGCCATGTAATTGCTTTACTTTATCACTAAGCGGTAGCGATAGTCGTAGAAGCAATAGTTGGCGAGACGACAATGATGCTTCGATGGAGATCAAGGTGTCAAGCCGGTGACGATGGTGATCATGACGATGCTTTGGAGATGGAGATCAAAGGCACAAGATGATGATGGCCATATCATATCACTTATAATGATTGCATGTGATGTTTATACTTTATGCATCTTATTTTGCTTAGTACGGCGGTAGCATTATAAGATGATCTCTCACTAAATTTCACGGTACAAGTGTTCTCCCTGAGTATGCACCGTTGCGATAGTTTGTCGTGCTGAGACACCACGTGATGATCGGTTGTGATAAGCTCTACGTTCACATACAACGGGTGCAAGCCAGTTTTGCACACGCAGAATACTCGGGTTAAACTTGACGAGCCTAGCATATGTAGATATGGCTTCGGAACACTGAGACCGAAAGGTCGAGCGTGAATCATATAGTAGATATGATCAACATAGTGATGTTCACCATTGAAAACTACTCCATCTCACGTGATGATCGGACATGGTTTAGTTGATATGGATCACGTGATCACTTAGATGATTAGAGGGATGTCTATCTAAGTGGGAGTTCTTAAGTAATATGATTAATTGAACTTTAATTTATCATGAACTTAGTACCTGATAGTATTTTGCATGTCTATGCTGTTGTAGATAAATGGCCCGTGCTACCGTTCTATTGAATTTTAATGCGTTCCTAGAGAAAGCTAAGTTGAAAGATGATGGTAGCAACTACAAGGACTGGGTCTGTAATTTGAGGATTATCCTCATTGCTGCACAGAAGAATTACGTCCTGGAAGCACCGCTAGGTGACCACCCGCGCCGGGAACTGCAGACATTGTGAATGTCTAGCAGTCGCGTGTTGATGACTACTCGATAGTTCAGCGTGCCATGCTTTACGGCTTAGAACCGGGACTTCAACGACGTTTTGAATGATATGGAGCATATAAGATGTTCCAGGAATTGAAGTTAATATTTCAAGCAAATGCCCGGATTAAGAGATATGAAGTCTCCAATAAGTTCTACAGCTGCAAAATGGAGGAGAATAGTTCTGTCAGTGAGCATATACTCAGAATGTATGGGTACCACAATCACTTAACTCAGCTGGGAGTTAATCTTTCGGTTGATAGTGTCACTGACAGAGTTCTTCAATCACTGCCACCAAGCTACAAAAGCTTCGTGATGAACTATAATCTGCAAGGGATGGATAAGACGATTCCCGAGCTCTTCGCAATGCTAAAGGCTGCGGAGGTAGAAATCAAGAAGGAGCATCAAGTGTTGATGGTTAACAAGACCACTAGTTTCAAGAAAAAGGGCAAAGGGAAGAAGGGGATCTTCAAAAAGAACGACAAGCAAGTTGTTGCTCAAGTGAAGAAGCCCAAGTCTGGACCTAAGCCTGAGACTGAGTGCTTCTACAGCAAAGGGACTGGTCACTGGAAGCGAAACTGCCCCAAGTATTTGGCGGATAAGAAGGATGGCAAAGTGAAAGGTATATTTGATATACATGTTATTGATGTGTACCTTACCAATGCTCGTAGTAGCACCTAGGTATTTGATACTGATTCTGTTGCTCACATGTGCAACTCGAAACAGGGGCTACGGATTAAGCGAAGATTGGCTAAGGACGAGGTGACGATGCGCGTGGGAAATGGTTCCGAAGTCGATGTGATCGCCGTCGTCATGCTACCACTACATCTACCTTCGGGATTAGTTTAAGACCTAAATAGTTGTTATTTGGTGCCAGCGTTAAGCATGAACATTATATCTGGATCTTGTTTGATGCGAGAGGGTTATTCATTTAAATCAGAGAATAATGGTTCTTCTATTTATATGAGTAATATCTTTTATGGTCATGCACCCTTGATGAGTGGTCTATTTTTATTGAATCTCGATAGTAGTGATACACATATTCATAGTATTGAAGCCAAAAGATATAAGTTTAATAATGATAGTGCAACTTATTTGTGGCACTACCGTTTAGGTCATATTGGTGTAAAGCGCATGAAGAAACTCCATGTTGATGGGCTTTTGGAATCACTTGATGCTTGCGAACCATGCCTCATGGACAAGATGACTAAGATTCCATTCTCCGGAACAATGGAGCGAGCAACAGACTTATTGGAAATAATACATACTGATGTATGCGGTGCGATGAGTGTTGATGCTCGCGGTGGGTATCGTTATTTTCTGACCTTCACAGATGATTTGAGCAGATATGGGTATATCTACTTGATGAAACATAAGTCTGAAACATTTGAAAAGTTCAAAGAATTTCAGAGTGAAGTGGAAAATCATCGTAACAACAAAATAAAGTTTCTACGATCTGATCGTAGAGGTGAATATTTGAGTTACGAGTTTGGTCTTCATTTGAAACAATGCGGAATAGTTTCGCAACTCACACCACCCGGAACACCACAGCGTAATGGTGTGTCCGAACATCATAATCGTACTTTAATAGATATGGTGCGATCTAAGATGTCTCTTACTGATTTGCCGCTATCGTTTTGGGGTTATGCTTTAGAGACGGCTGCATTCACGTTAAATAGGGCACCATCTAAATCCGTTGAGACGACACCATATGAACTATGTTGGCAAGAAACCCAAGTTGTCGTTTCTTAAAGTTTGGGGCTGCGATGCTTATGGGAAAAAGCTTCAACCTGATAAGCTCGAACCCAAATCGGAGAAACGTGTCTTCATAGGATACCCAAAGGAGACCGTTGGGTACACCTTCTATCACAGATCCGAAGGCAAGATATTCGTTGCTAAGAATGGATCCTTTCTAGAGAAGGAGTTTCTCTCGAAAGAAGTGAGTGGGAGGAAAGTAGAACTTGATGAGGTAACTGTACCTGCTCCCTTATAGGAAAGTAGTTCATCAGAGAAATCAGTTCCAGTGATTCCTACACCAATTAGTGAGGAAGTTAATGATGATGATCATGAAACTTCTGATCAAGTTACTACCGAACCTCGTAGGTCAACCAGAGTAAGATCCGCACCAGAGTGGTACGGTAATCCTGTTCTGGAAGTCATGCTACTTGACCATGATGAACCTACGAACTATGAGGAAGCGATGATGAGCCCAGATTCTGCAAAATGGCTTGAGGCCATGAAATCTGAGATGGGATCCATGTATGAGAACAAAGTGTGGACTTTGGTTGACTTTCCCGATGATCGGCAAGCCATAGATAATAAATGGATCTTCAAGAAGAAGACTGGCGCAGACGGTAATGTTACTGTCTACAAAGCTTGACTTGTTGCAAAAGGTTTTCGACAAGTTCAAGGAGTTGACTACAATGAGACCTTCTCACCTGTAGCGATGCTTAAGTACGTCCGGATCGTGTTAGCAGTTGCCGCATTTTATGATTATGAAATTTGGCAAATGGATGTCAAAACTGCATTCCTTAATGGATATCTTAAAGAAGAGTTGTATATGATGCAACCAGAATGTTTTGTCGATCCAAAAGGTGCTTACAAAGTGTGCAACCTCCAGCGATCCAGTTATGGACTGGCGCAAGCCTCTCGGAGTTGGAATATACGCTTTGATAGTGTGATCAAAGCATATGGTTTTATACAGAATTTTGGAGAAGCCTGTATTTACAAGAAAGTGAGTGGAAGCTCTATAGCATTTCTGATATTATATGTAGATGACATACTATTGATCGGAAATGATACTGAATTTCTGAATAGCATAAAAGGATACTTGAATAAGAATTTTTCAATGAAAGACCTCGGTGAAGCTGCTTATATATTGGGCATCAAGATCTATAGAGATAGATCAAGAAGCTTAATTGGACTTTCACAAATCACATACCTTAATAAAGTTTTGAAGAAGTTAAAAATGGATCAAGCAAAGAAAGGGTTCTTGCATGTGTTACAAGGTGTGAAGTTGAGTCAGACTCAATGCCCGACCACTGCAGAAGATAGAGAGAAAATGAAAGTCATTCCCAATGCCTCAGCCATAGGTTCTATCATGTATGCAATGTTGTGTACCAGACTTGATGTGTGCCTTGCTATTAGTTTAGCAAGGAGGTACCAAAGTAATCCAGGAGTGGATCACTGGACAGCGGTCAAGAACATCCTGAAATACCTGAAAAGGACTAAGGATATGTTTCTCGTTTATGGAGGTGACAAAGAGTCGTCGTAAATGGTTACGTCGATGCAAGCTTTAACACTGATCCGGATGACTCTAAGTCACAAACCGGATACGTATTTATATTGAATGGTGGAGCTGTAAGTTGGTGCAGTTCTAAGCAGAGCGTCGTGGCGGAATCTACGTGTGAAGCGGAGTACATAGCTGCTTCGGAAGCAGCAAATGAAGGAGTCTGGATGAAGGAGTTCATATCCGATCTAGGTGTCATACCTAGTGCATCGGGTCCAATGAAAATCTTTTGTGACAATACTGGTCAATTACCTTGGCAAAGGAATCCAGATTTCACAAGAGAACCATACACATCAAGAGACCCTTCAATTCCATCCGTGATCAAGTCAAGGAGGGAGACATAGAGATTTAAAAGATACATACGGATCTGAATGTTGCAGACCCTTTGACTAAGCCTCTCTCAAGAGCAAAACATGATCAGCACCAAGACTCCATGGGTGTTAGAATCATTACTATGTAATCTAGATTATTGACTCTAGTGCAAGTGGGAGACTGAAGGAAATATGCCCTAGAGGCAATAATAAATTTGTTATTTATATTTCCTTATATCATGATAAATGTTTATTATTCATGCTAGAATTGTATTAACCGGAAACTTAGTACATGTGTGAATACATAGACAAACATAGTGTCCCTAGTATGCCTCTACTAGACTAGCTCGTTAATCAAAGATGGTTAAGTTTCCTAGCCATAGACATGAGTTGTCATTTGATGAAAAGGATCACATCATTAAGAGAATGATGTGATGGACAAGACCCATCCGTTAGCTTAGCACTATGATCGTTTAGTTTATTGCTATTGCTTTCTTCATGACTTATACATGTTCCTATAACTATGAGATTATGCAACTCCCGACTACTGGAGGAACACTTAGTGTGCTATCAAATGTCACAACGTAATTGGGTGGTTATAAAGATGCTCTACAGGTGTCTCCGATAGTGTTTGTTGAGTTGGCATAGATCGAGATTAGGATTTGTCACTCCGATTGTCGGAGAGGTATCTCTGGGCCCTCTTGGTAATGCACGTCACTATAAGTCTTGCAAGCAATGTGACTAATGAGTTAGTTGCGGGATGATGCATTACGGAATGAGTAAAGAGATTTGCCAGCAACGAGATTGAACTAGGTATGTTTTTTGATACCGACGATCGAATCTCGGGCAAGTAACATACCGATGACAAAGGGAACGATGTATGTTGTTGTGCGGTTTGACCGATAAAGATCTTCATAGAATATGTAGGAGCCAATATGAGCATCCAGGTTCCGCTATTGGTTATTGACCGGAGAGGTGTCTCGGTCATGTCTACATAGTTCTCGAACCTGCAGGGTCCGCACGCTTAACGTTCGATGACAATTGGTATTATGAGTTTATGTGATTTGATGTACCGAAGGTTGTTCGGAGTTCCGGATGAGATCACGGACATGACGAGGAGTCTCGAAATGGTCGAGACAAAAAGATTGACATATTGGACCATGTTGTTCATACACCGGAAGTGTTCCAGAGAGTTTCGGATAAAACCGGAGTGCGGGAGGGTTACCGGAACCCCCCCCCCCCGGGGGAAGTTATGGGCCTTAGTGGGCCTTAGGGGAGAGAGAGGGCCGCAGCCAAGAGGTGGTGCCCCCCAAGGGGAGTCCGAATAGGACTAGGGGAGGGGGGCGCGGCCCCTCTTTCCCTCTCCCTCTCCCTCTCCTTCCTTCTTCTCCTAGTTGGACTAGGAAAGGGGGGAACCTACTCCTACAAGGAGTAGGATTCCCCCCTTGGGCGCGCCCCTTGTGGCCGGCCGGCCTCCTCCTCCCCTCCTTTATATACGGGGGAGGGGGCACCCCATAGACACACAAGTTGATCTTTAGCCGTGCGTGGTGCCCCCCTCCACAGTTTTCCACCTCGGTCATATTGTCGTAGTGCTTAGGCGAAGCCCTGCGTCGGTAACTTCATCATCACCGTCACCACACCGTCGTGCTGGCGAAACTCTCCGTCGGCCTCAGCTGGATCTAGAGTTCGAGGGACGTCACCAAGCTGAACATGTGCAGATCGCGGAGGTGTCGTGCGTTCGGTACTTGATCGGTTGGATCGCGAAGACGTTCGACTACATCAACCGCGTTACTAAACGCTTCCGCTTTTGGTCTATGAGGGTACGTGGACACACTCTCCCCGCTCGTTGTTATGCTTCTCCTAGATAGATCTTGCGTGAACGTAGGTTCCCCAAGAGAACCAACATGCATGAAATACGGGGAGCTCCTATTGGGCGCTTTAAGCGCCGCAGAAGCCAACTGGCGCCCACTATAGTGCCTAGTGGGCCGACCAACGAAAGCACAACGCAGAGCCGCAATAATGCAGAGATTGTTTAGCTAACAAGTACGACTTCCTAATGCCAATGATTGACAGCAACGCAAATTATTTAAGAACCGTTGTAGGGCGCTATTCATTAATTATTACACAGTAGCGCTTAGATTTTTGAAATGTTTGGAAAAGTTGATTTTTTTATGAAAAAAATCATCAACTTTCGAAAAAAGATCACAAATTTTTAAAAAGTTCATGAATTCAAAAAAAAAAGTTTATCAATTTTGAAAAAAATCAAAGTTAAAAAAAATCATCAAATTTTAAAAAATGTTCACCGTATTTAAAAAAAATTCATTAGTTTTGAGAAAAAGTTCATCGAATTTGAAAAAAAGTCTATCATATTTTAAGAAAAAAATCATGGAATTTAAAAAAGTTCATGAATTTTGGGAAAAAACTGGTGCATTTAAGAAAACAAAAAAGAAAGAACAAGAAAAAAGAAAAAGACAAAAATGAAAAAAAAACGTCTGAAAACCGAACAGTGGATTGGGAAAACTGAGGAAGGTAATAAATGATAGACAAAAGCAAGAATGCACTACGCAGGTGGTCTAGTCTAGTGGTTACTACTGTTGTCTTGGAACACTCGGGGTTGGAGTTTGATTTTTATCGCCCGCATCTTTTTTTGGGGTGGTTTAAACAAAACGACAAAATGAATGCATGGGCTTTTGGGGTGGCTTAAACAGAAAAATAAATAAGTATATGGGCCGGCTCAGCTTGGACGGCTTCAGACACCCATTTGCAAAATACACAACAACGGACGCCTGAAGCGACAAATAGAAAGCACCCGGAATAAGAGCCAACCGTTGACACTCAAAAGTGACACCATCATAAAAGTAGCTTAAATTATGTCAAAATTAACTCAAACTTATGATTGGAAGTGACCATTGGATGGCTCTCTTCGAGAAGACCAAGATAGATATGAATATGGTCTAAAACGGAGTTCAGATGCAAAAGTTATGACAAGTTCAGAGATGCTCATGTTGACACCAGATGAAAGAATGACATGAGACTCAATTGACATGAGACTCAATTAAGATGACCTTGGATGGAAAACGTTTCAACATGAAAATTGTGCGTCTCGTCGAATCAGTTGATTTTGATATAAAATCGTCTTAATCGAAGGTCGTATGCAGCATGTGGAGTCAAAGCAAGACCAGTAACAGAAACTCCAGAGTCACTTCGGACCAACCGAGTTTATTTGACTCGGTGAGACAAAGTTGACTTGGTAATTCCAAGTAAAACCACTTAGAAATTCTGAGTGAGATACAGAAGATTACAGAAGGTTGGCCATGTTCACTTGGTGAGACCAAAGCGAACCACTCGGTGGCTCTGAGTTGATTCCAAAAATCGCCAAAGATTCCTGTCCAAGTTTGGTTAGGGTTTTTGGTGTTTTGGGCGGAATTTTTAGTCTTTTTCTTGTACGGGAAGTCCAGGCGCCTCATAAATAGATGAGAGGCGACGGTCGATTAAACAACACACAATCGAACAATCAATCTACCACTTTTACCATTACTTTTACCTCTTTCCCTTGTTCTTCTTCTTCCTCATTCTTCGTTCATTCTTGTTCACTGCAGGGCGGCGAACCTCGAGGCCCTAGGGGCGATCAGTTTGACCTAGGGTAGCGCATAGCCGCCGTGCGCCCTGACGGGGTCCCTCTCGGACACATGGGGTTTTGGGTCCTCACAAGCGCTAGTCGGATTGCTTGCGTATCACGCTTCCGAACGGATCTCCTTCGACGTGAGCTGCGGTGCATCACGCTCAGAATTGGAGGTACACTATGACGTGTTCGTGTGAGAACACCAACACGTGGCATGATGGTGTGTGCCCCAAACATGTTCAAGTTGCTGCATGTGGCCTTGTTTCTGCCAACTCGTCCTCATGGGCAAGCCCACTCGCAAGAATGAGCGTCAAAGTATGATTATTGCCGATGAGTGATTTCCGCTAAAAAATACTGTACAGTGAGCCGGTGGTTCTTGTAAGAAAAAGGAAAACAGTGGGTTCCCATGAAAGTCAACCCCAGTTGTGGTGTGTTTTTTGCTAAATAGTTATTTCTACAAAAAAAATCATAACACGAGAATTTATAAAGAGGTGTGTTTATGATGCATATTAAGAAAGAGCTCACTTGGGTGAGATACCAAAATTCCACCCCGAAGGGAGTCTAACAACCATGCCAAACTTGATTGGGTTGCAAGGCAGAGCCTATGAGTGGATTTTCACTTATTTTTACCCATGTTTAAACTGGATATTCTCAGATTTTTCTACTTACGAATAATAGTTACAAAATATTGCAAATCTCCTTGTTATTTTGTTTATGCAGAAATGATCCATTTTAGATGATAAAATGAGTATAAAGGGTGTGAATATCGTTTCCAATCAATCGGATCAGTGCAGCCCCATCCATAGAAGAAGACGACGTGGAGTACAAGCGTTCACTCTCATAGCGTTGTTCTTACCTCCTAGCATCAACTCTGTGATATCATCCTTGACAACATTCATGAAGGAGTCAAGGACTGATTCGCATCGGAGACACCCCCGAAACTCTATCCGGACCCTTTACACTTTAAAGGAGAGGATCAAACCATTCATCATAGTCGTCGGGCTGCCGCCGTCTCATTTCCCATCTAAAGTAGCAATCACCATTCCCATCTTCACCACCATAGCCTCCATATCCATTAGCTATCACGCTTGTGTTGGAAATATGCCCTAGAGGCAATAATAAAATGGTTATTATTATATTTCCTTGTTCATGATAATTGTCTATTGTTCATGCTATAATTGTATTGACCAAAAACCGTAATACATGTGTGAATACATAGACCACAACATGTCCCTAGTAAGCCTCTAGTTGACTAGCTTGTTGATCAATAGATGGTCATGGTTTCCTGGCCATGGACATTGGATGTCGTTGATAACGGGATCACATCATTGGGAGAATGATGTGATGGACAAGACCCAATCCTAAGCATAGCACAAGATCGTATAGTTCGTTTGCTAGAGCTTTTCTAATGTCAAGTATCATTTCCTCAGACCATGAGATTGTGCAACTCCCGGATACCGTAGGAATACTTTGGGTGTACCAAACGTCACAACATAACCGGGTGGCTATAAAGGTGCACTACAGGTGTCTCCGAAAGTGTCTGTTGGGTTGGTACGAATCGAAACTGGGATTTGTCACTCGGTATGACGGAGAGGTATCTCTGGGCCCACTCGGTAATGCATCATCATAATGAGCTCAATGTGACTAAGGAGTTAGCCACGGGATCATGCGTTATGGAACAAGTAAAGAGACTTGCCGGTAACGAGATTGAACGAGGTATGGGAATACCGACGATCGAATCTCGGGCAAGTTACATACCAATAGACAAAGGGAATTGAATACGGGATTGATTGAATCCCCGACATCGTGGTTCATCCGATGAGATCATCGTGGAACATGTGGGAGCCAACATGGGTATCCAGATCCCGCTGTTGGTTATTGGCCGGAGAACGTCTCGGTCATGTCTGCATGGTTCTCGAACCCGTAGGGTCTACACAGTTAAGGTTCGGTGACGCTAGAGTTGTTATGGGAAATAGTATGTGGTTACCGAAGGTTGTTCGGAGTCCCGGATGAGATCCCAGACGTGACGGGGAACTCCGGAATGGTCCGGAGGTGAAGATCGATATATTGGACGAAGGGTATTGGAGTCCGGAATTGTTCCGGGGGTACCGGGTGACGACCAGCGTGTCCGAAAGGGGTTTCGGAGGCCCTGTCAAGCGTTGGGGGGAGCCTTATGGGCCAAGGGGAGGGGCACATCAGCCCACTAAGGGGTTGTGCGCCCCTCCCACCCCATCTCACGTAACGTGGAGAGGTGGGGGCGCCTCCCCTAGGACAGCCACCCCTCCCGGCTTGGGGGGGGCAAGTTTCCTAGGGGTGCGGGCACCCAAACCCATCTAGGGTTTCCCCCGTGGCCGCCGCCCCTCCCCTAGGTAAACCCTAGGGCGCCTCCTCCTCCCCCCTTCCCCCTATATATAGTGAGGGAGATAGAGGGCAGCCGCACCCCTTCCCTGGCGCAGCCCTCTCCTCCTCCAACTGCTCCTCCTCCAACTGCTGCTCCTCCTCCGTAGTGCTTAGCGAAGCTCTGCCGGAGAACCACGAGCTCCATCGCCACCATGCCGTCGTGCTGCTGGAGTTCTTCCTCAACTTCTCCTCTCTCCTTGCTGGATCAAGAAGGAGGAGACGTCCCGGGGCTGTACGTGTGTTGAACGCGGAGGCGCCGTCCGTTCGGCGCTAGATCGGATCTTCTGCGATTTGAATCGCCGCGAGTACGACTCCATCAACCGCGTTCTTGTAACGCTTCCGCATCGCGATCTTCAAGGGTATGAAGATACACTCCCCTCTCTCTCGTTGCTAGTCTCTCCATAGATTGATCTTGGTGACACGTAGGAAAATTTTGAATTATTACTATGTTCCCCAACAGTGGCATCATGAGCTAGGTCTATGCGTAGATTATATGCACGAGTAGAACACAAAGTAGTTGTGGGCGATGATTTGTTCAATTTTCTTACCGTTATTAGTCTTATCTTGATTCGGCGGCATTGTGCGATGAAGCGGCCCGGACCGACCTTACACGTACTCTTACGTGAGACAGGTTCCACCGACTGACATGCACTTGATGCATAAGGTGGCTAGCGGGTGTCTGTCTCTCCCACTTTAGTCGGATCGGATTCGATGAAGAGGGTCCTTATGAAGGGTAAATAGCAATTGGCATATCACCGTTGTGGCTTTTGCATAGGTAAGAAACGTTCTTGCTAGAAACCCATAGCAGCCACGTAAAACATGCAACAACAATTAGAGGACGTCTAACTTGTTTTTGCAGGGTATGCTATGTGATGTGATATGGCCAAAAGGATGTGATGAATGATATATGTGATGTATGAGATTGATCATGTTCTTGTAATGGAATCACGACTTGCATGTCGATGAGGATGACAACCGGCAGGAGCCATAGGAGTTGTCTTAATTTATTGTATGACCTGCGTGTCAATGAAAACGCCATGTAATTACTTTACTTTATTGCTAACCGTTAGCCATAGTACTAGAAGTAATAGTTGGCGAGACAACTTCATGAAGACACGATGATGGAGATCATGATGATGGAGATCATGGTGTCATGCCGGTGACGAAGGTGATCATGCCGCGCCTCGAAGATGGATATCAATGGCGCAAGATGACATTGGCCATATCATGTCACTTTATGATTTGCATGTGATGTTTGTCATGTTTACATCTTATTTGCTTAGAACGACGGTAGCATAAATAAGATGACCCCTCACTAAAATTTCAAGAAAAGTGTCCCCCCTAACTGTGCACCGTTGCGAAGGTTCGTTGTTTCGAAGCACCACGTGATGATCGGGTGTGATAGATTCTAACGTTCGCATACAACGAGTGTAAGCCAGATTTACACATGCAAAACACTTAGGTTGACTTGACGAGCCTAGCATGTACAGACATGGCTTCGGAACACAAGAGATCGAAAGGTCGAACATGAGTCGTATAGTAGATGCGATCAACATGGAGATGTTCACCGTTGATGACTAGTCCGTCTCACGTGATGATCGGACACGGCCTTGTCGACTCGGATTATGTATCACTTAGATGACTAGAGAGATGTCTATCTGAGTGGGAGTTCATTAAATAATTTGATTAATTGAACTCATTATCATGAACATAGTCTAAATTGTCTTTGCAAATTATGTTGTGGATTAATAGCTCGCGCTTTAGCTCCTTGTTTTAATGCGTTCCTAGAGAAAGACTAAGCCGAAAGATATTGTAAGCAATTGTGCCGACTAGGGCCGTAGTCTGAGGATTGTCCTCACTGCTACACAGAAGGCTTCTGTCCTTGATGCACCGCTCGGTGTGCCAACCCCTTTGGCGTCGTCCGTGGATGTTGTAAACATCTGGCAGACACGTTCTGATGACTACCTCATAGTTTAGTGCGCCATGCTTTGCGGCTTAGAGTCGGGGCTCCAAAAGCATTTTGAACGCCATGGAACATATGAGATGTTCCAAGAGCTAAAATTGGTATTTCAGGCTCATGCCCGTGTTGAGAGGTTTGAGACCTCTGACAAGATCTTTGCCTACAAGATGGAGGAGAATAGCTCAGCCAGTGAGCATGTGCTCAGAATGTCTAGGTACTTCAGTCGCTTGAATCAAGTGGGAGTTAATCTTCCAGATAAGAGAAGTGATTGACGGAGTTCTCCAGTCACTATCACCAAGCTAACTAGAGCTTCGTGATGAACTATAACATGCAAGGGAAGTTGATCCCGGAGCTGTTCGTCGTGCTTAAGGCCGTAAAGGTAGAAGTCAAGAAGGAGCATCAAGTGTTGATGGTTAACAAGACCACTAGTTTCAAAGAAGGGCAAGGGCAAGAAGGGAAACTTCATGAATGGCAAGCCAGTTGCCGCTCTAGTGAAGAAACCCAAGAACCCAAACCCGAGACGAAGTGCTTCTATTAGGGGAACGGTCACTGGTAGCGGAACTGCCTCAAATACTTGGTAGATAAGAAGGCTGGCAACTTCAACAAAAGTATATTTGATATATGTGTTATTGATGTGTACCTTACTAGTACTCCTAGTAGCACATGGGTATTAGATACCGGTTCAGTTGCTAATATTGGTAACTCGAAACAAAAGCTACAGATTAAACGGTGACTAGCTAAGGGCGAGGTGACGATGTGTGCTGGAAGTTTTTCCAAGGTTGATGTGATCACCATCGCACTCTCCCTCTACCTTCGGGATTAATGTTCAATCCAGATAAATGTTGTTTGCATTGGTGTCTGTGTTGAGCATGAACATGATTAGATCATGTTTATTGCAATACGGTTATTCATTTAAGTCGGAGACTAATGGTTATTCTGTTTACATGGATAATACCTTCTTTGGTCATGCACCCAATGTGAATGGTTTATTGAATCTCGATCGTAGTGATACACATGTTCATGACATTGATGCCAAAAGATGTAGAGTTGATAATGATAGTACCACTTTCTTGTGGCACTGCCGCTTAGGTCATATTGGTGTAAAGCGCATGACGAACCTCCATGCCGATGGACTTTTGGAGTCACTTGATTTTGAATCACTTGACACATGCAAGCCATGCCTCATTGGCAAGATGTCTAAAACCCCGTTTTCTGGAACAATGGAACGGGCAAGTGACTTGTTGGAAATCATACATGCTGATGTGTGCGATCCGATGAGTGTTGACGCATGCGGTGGATATCGTTATTTTCTCACCTTCACCGATGAATTGAGTAGATATGGGTATATTTACTTAATGAAGTGTAAGTCTGAAACGTTTGAAAAGTTCAACCAATTTCAGAGTGAAGTTGAGAATCATCATAACAAGAAGATCAAGTTCCTACGATCTGATCAAGGGAAAAGTATCTGAGTTATGAGTTTGGCAATCACTAAAGACAAGGTGGAATCGTTCCACAGTTGACGCCACCTGGAACACCATAGCGTAATGGTGTGTCTGAACATCGTAATCGCACCCTATTGGATATGGTGCGATCTATGATGTCTCTTACCGATCTACCGCTATCATTTTGGGGTTATGCATTATAGACAATTACATTCACTTTAAATAGGGCACCATCTAAGTTCGTGGAGATGACACCGTATGAACTATGGTTTGGCAAGAAACCTAAGTTGTTGTTTCTTAAGGTTTGGGACTACGATGCTAATGTCGATAGGCTTCGGCCAAAAAAAGCTCGAACCCAAAGCGGAAAATTGTGTCTTCATAGAATACCCAAACAAGACGATTGGGTATACCTTCTATCTCAGATCTGAGGGCAAAGTGTTTGTTGCGAGGAACATGTCCTTTCTCGAGAAAGAGTTTCTCTCAAAAGAATTGAGTGGGAGGAAGATAGAACTTGATGAGGTTGTTGAACCTTTACTTCAACCAGAGAATAGCGCAGCACAGAGAAAAAAATGTTTCTATGGCACCTACCTCAGTTGAAGAGAAAGCTAATGATGATGATCATGGAGCTTCAGATCAAGTTACTATCGAACCGCATAGGTTGACAAGGGTGTGTACAACTTCTGAGTGGTAGCCCTGTCTTAAAGGTCATGTTGTTGGACAACGATGAACCTATGAGCTATGAAGAATCCATGGTGGGCCCGGATTCCAACAAATGGCTAGGAGCCATGAAATCCGAGATAGGATCCATGTATGAGAACAAAGTATGGACTTTGGTGGAATTGCCCGATGATCGGCAAGCCATCGAGAATAAATGGATCTTTTAAGAAGAAGACAGACGTTGATGGTAATGTCACCATTTATGAAGCTCGACTTGTCTCAAAGAAGTTTCCGACAAGTTCAAGGAGTTGACTGTGATGAGACTTTCTCAATCATAGCGATGCTAAAGTCTGTTAGAATTATGTTAGCAGCTGCTGCATTTTCAGTTACGAAATCTGGCAGATGGATGTCAAAACAAAGTTTCCTTGACGGTTTCCGTGAGGAAAGGCTGTATGTGATACAACCAGAAGGTTTTGTCGATCCTAAGGATGCTAAAAGGTATGCAAACTCTAGCGATCCTTCTAAGGACTGGAGCAAGCATCTCGGAGTTGGAACATACGCTTTGATGAGGTGATCAAAGCATTTGGGTTTATACAAAGTTTGCAAGAAACTTGTATTTGCAAGAAAGTGAGTGGGAGCACTACAACATTTTGATAAATATATGTGGATGACATATTGTTGATCAGAAATGATGTAGAATTTCTGGAAAGCATAAAGGGTTGTTTGAATGGAGTTTTTCGAAGGAAGACCTGTGTAAAACTGCTTACATGTTAGGTATCAAGATATATAGAGATAAATCAAGACGCCTGATAAGACTTTCATAGAGCACATACCTTGACATGATCTTGAATGAGTTCAAGATGGATCAGTCAAAGAAGGAGTTCTTGCCTGAGTTGTAAGGTGTGAAGTTAAGACTTGAAGCTCGACCATGGCAGAAGAAAGAGAAAGGACGAAAGTCGTCCTCTATGCCTTAGCCATAGGCTCTATACGATATGCCATGCTGTGTACCGCGATGTGCCTTGCCACGTGTCTGGCAAGGGGGTATAAGAATGATCCAGGAGTGGATCATTGGATAGCGGTCAAAATTGTCCTTGGGAATAAGGAAATGTTTTCTCGATTATGGAGGTGATGAAGAGTTCGGCGTAAAGGGTTACGTCGGTGCAAGCTTTAACACCTACCCGGATGACTCTGAGTAGCAAACCGGATACGTATAGTGGAGCAACCATTTGGAATAGCTCAAAGTGGAGCATAGTAGCAACATCTACAATATGAAATAGAGATTTGCGAAGAACACACGGATCTGAATGTTGCAGACCCATTGACTAAAACCTCTCTCGTAAGCATAACATGATCAAACTCTAGTAAACTCCTCGGTGTTAATCACATGGTGATGTGAACTAGATTATTGACTCTAGTAAACTCTTGGGTGTTAGTCACATGGCGATGTGAACTATGAGTGTTGATCACATGGCGATGTGAACTAGATTATTGACTCTAGTGCAAGTGGGAGACTGTTGGAAATATGCCCTAGAGGCAATAATAAAATGGTTATTATTATATTTCCTTGTTCATGATAATTGTCTATTGTTCATGCTATAATTGTATTGACCGGAAACCGTAATACATGTGTGAATACATAGACCACAACATGTCCCTAGTAAGCCTCTAGTTGACTAGCTCGTTGATCAATAGATGGTCATGGTTTCCTGGCCATGGACATTGGATGTCATTGATAACGGGATCACATCATTGGGAGAATGATGTGATGGACAAGACCCAATCCTAAGCATAGCACAAGATCGTATAGTTCGTTTGCTAGAGCTTTTCTAATATCAAGTATCATTTCCTTAGACCATGAGATTGTGCAACTCCCGGATACCGTAGGAATGCTTTGGGTGTACCAAACGTCACAACGTAACTGGGTGGCTATAAAGGTGCACTACAGGTGTCTCCGAAAGTGTCTGTTGGGTTGGTACGAATCGAAACTGGGATTTGTCACTCCGTATGACGGAGAGGTATCTCTGGGCCCACTCGGTAATGCATCATCATAATGAGCTCAATGTGACTAAGGAGTTAGCCACGGGATCATGCGTTATGGAACGAGTAAAGAGACTTGCCGGTAACGAGATTGAACGAGGTATGGGAATACCGACGATCGAATCTCGGGCAAGTAACATACCAACAGACAAAGGGAATTGACTACTGGATTGATTGAATCCTCGACATCGTGGTTCATCCGATGAGATCATCGTGGAACATGTGGGAGCCAACATGGGTATCCAGATACCGCTGTTGGTTATTAGACGGAGAACGTCTCGGTCATGTCTGCATGGTTCCCGAACCCGTAGGGTCTACACACTTAAGGTTCGGTGACGCTAGAGTTGTTTTGGGAAATAGTATGTGGTTACCGAAGGTTGTTCGGAGTCCCGGATGAGATCCCGGACATGACGGGGAACTCTAGAATGGTCTGGAGGTGAAGATCGATATATTGGACGAAGGGTATTGGAGTCCGGAATTGTTCCGGGGGTACCGGGTGACGACCAGCGTGTCCGAAAGGGGTTTCGGAGGCCCCGTCAAGCGTTGGGGGGGCTTATGGGCCAAGGGGAGGGGGAACATCAGCCCACTAAGGGGCTGTGCGCCCCTCCCACCCCATCTCACGTAACATGGAGAGGTGGGGGCGCCTCCCCTAGGACATCCACCCCTCCCGGCTTGGGGGGGCAAGTTTCCTAGGGGTGGGGGCGCCCAAACCCATCTAGGGTTTCCCCCGTGGCCACCGCCCCTCCCCTAGGTAAACCCTAGGGCTCCTCCTCCTCCCCCCTTCCCCCTATATATAGTGAGGGAGAGAGAGGGCAGCCGCACCCCTTCCCTGGCGCAGCCCTCTCCTCCCCCAACTGCTCCTCCTCCTCCGTAGTGCTTAGCGAAGCTCTACTGGAGAACCACGAGCTCCATCACCACCATGCCGTCGTGCTGCTGGAGTTCTCCCTCAACTTCTCCTCTCCCCTTGCTGGATCAAGAAGGAGGAGACGTCCCCGGGCTGTACGTGTGTTGAACGCGGAGGCACCGTCCGTTCGGCGCTAGATCGGATCTTCCGCGATTTGAATCGCCGCGAGTACGACTCCATCAACCGCGTTCTTGTAACGCTTCCGCTTAGCGATCTTCAAGGGTATGAAGATGCACTCCCCTCTCTCTCGTTGCTAGTCTCTCCATAGATTGATCTTGGTGACACGTAGGAAAATTTTGAATTATTACTACGTTCCCCAACAGCTTGTAATTGAGAACACATCGCGATCAGCAACATTGTAAGAATCTTAACCATTCATCTTCAAGTAACAATCTCTACAGTGTCTTTTTCTTGTGATTTATTCACGATCTGTGAGTAAGCCCTTTGGGTAAGGGCCGAGGCCTAGCCTCGTCGCCCCATGTGCGCGTGTTAAGGGATTATATGTTTACTTTGAGTTAACCTTATTTATATGTGTTGCACGATGATTTTGTCTCTTGTCTCTACCTCGATCATAGGGCTTGCAGTTACCCAAGATGTCGAAGATCGAACAAGGACATGTTATCGAGAGAGGGAAGTGGAAGGCTATGTCGAACGTCGGCGGCAATAAGATTTGTACAGTAGCTGAAAGCAATTCTCTAGGGGGTAGATAAAGTGCAGTCATTACACGCGTCAATGAGTATGTCTGGTTATTCCTTAATAACTGAGGTAACCCTATGTGCCAGAAAGGCCTTGTTTGGACAATAGAACCTCAATATGTTGGTAGTCAGTCATGGGGTTATTTACAAGCATCTTCCGCAACAATATGTTGGCAAGATATACGTAAATGTGTCTACCAAGAACATGTTTAACATCTCGATAGGTTCCCGAGCGCAACACAGCTGCAAGTCAAACATCTAGCCCTGGTTTATTTGTTTTATTATTGTTTTCTAATCACCTCTACAAGTTTGATCCAGGAAACCAGAACTCTTTTTAGATAATGAGCTCCTATAAAAATCCCCTTGCTAAAGATTACTTCCTGTGTAAGGATGACAATTTTACCAATTGGCATGTGTACACATGGGTACCCGAACCACATGGATATGGTATGGGCAGATTTTCTTGCCCATGGGCGGTCCCCAAATCCTACCGGACTAGTCGTCGGTAGGGCATGGGTAAGATTTTGTGCCCATAGTACGTTGTGACCCTACGTGATTATCTTACAAGTGCGTCACATGTGTAATAAACACTAAGCTCCGAGTCTATATATAATTAGCTCTATTTCCCACCCCCATCCTTCTCCTGATAACAAATTCTGCAACCATAGAAACCTCTCGGTGACTGGCACCTCCACCACACATTGGACCAGCAATTACGCCACCACCCTTTGATGTTGTGTTGCTCTGGCATAGATACCCATAGGGTATGCGCATAGAGTGAATATTTAGTCGATGGGTAGGGTATGGGTTCAATTTTAAGCCCATGAGAAATATGGGCATGAGATTATTTTACCCACACCGTACCCTACCCATTGTCATCCTTACGTGTGGGTTTGATAAACCTAGGGTCTCTACGAGAAAAGTCAGAATCTACATATGTAATCCATAGCCACCGACAATATTTAAATGGCTGATGTGGCAGAACCGGGAAAATAGACCTTGCCAAAGTGGTTAGGGTTGGAGATGGTTGAGTATAAAGGGAATGTTTGATCCAATGGCGCATCTTGACACCTTGTGGCCCAACATCTTCTTGAAAACCGGGGGCATCTATTCCAAACTGTTGGTGTGTGGAAACATGGTTGTTGGCCGCCATCGCCGATTCCCACATATCGTTGCATCCTGGACCATGCTATTGTGGCAACAAGAGAACGAAGAGGAGAAGAACTCAGGGCTAGTTTGGATGGAGTCCACAACGTCATGCCTGGAAAAAATAAGTGCCTGGACTGAGCCTGAGAAGATGGTATTTATTGCCTGGTCAGGCTAGCGTGTGCTGTATGCGTTTGGTTCGTGACCTGCCTGGCGGCTACTAATCTGGTCCTGTGTTTTTTTATTTGAACAAGAAACCGCCCATATACAAGTGCTAGTAGTTGATTAGAGCAACTCCAACGGGCCGACCCAAACGAACGGCGCTTTTGTCCGCTTTTTGTCCGTTTGGGTCGGCCCGGCGAACACAAACATCCAGCGCTGTGTTTGGGTCGGCGCGAGCGCCCAACGCTGGCCCGACCCATTTCATCGGCGCGCCAAAAAAAAGTATTGCAAGCATTTTGAAAATAAATACATGCATTTAATTAAACATAAAAGCCGGCCACGAAGGCCGGCGAAAGTCCACATTACATTAACTAAAACACTAAAAACTAGACGACGCGCTGCCCTAGGCGTCCTCGTCGGCGGCGGCGTTTGCATCGGGACCGGTGAGGTCGATCAACATCGGCGCAGGGCCGGCCCAGGGGAACGCCGTGTTCCAGACGGCGGTGATGTCGGGCTTTGCCGCCGCTGCCTGGGCCTGGCGCGCCTCCTCTTCGGCCTCGCGCTCAAGCATCTGCAAGCGCTCGCCCTCCCGGCGCTCCTCGGCCAGCCGAATGCGGCGCCAGTGGTCGAGGTAGGCCGCCTCCTGCTTCTCCGTCGCCCCGAGCCAGATCGGCGGAGCGCTGACCCACTCGCGCACTACTCCGGTCCAGGAGTAGCGCTCGAGGTAGGCCGGCTCCTCCGGCTCGGCTTTGGGCGGGGACGGCGGGGCCACCGGCGGCACGATGAAGTCGCCCGCCGCGGAGAGGGCCATGGCCTCCGCCATGGTAGCCTCGAAAGCCGCCTCGTCCGCCTCCCTCCACCGCTCCTCCTCGCTCTCCTTGATGGCCGCCTGGTAGGCAGCCTCGGCCTCCTGGTCCTCGTCGCGGACGACGAGCGCGGGCGGCGGCAGGCTGTGGTCGACGCGGTGTCGCCTCGCCTCCTCGTGCTCGAAGGCGAACCATCGAGCCCAGTTGGGCGAGTCGACGGCGAAGTGCGGGTCGGTGCGCTGCTCCGACGTCAGCAATGCCCGCCGGCGCCGCACCTCCTCCGCATGGGCCCTCGCCGTCCGCGGCGCCGCCGGCACTGGGATCCTCTCCGGATCCAAATGTCAGTCATGCGGCAGCGTCACGTCCGGATACAGCAGAGGCACGCGGTGGTGCCAGTGCCACTCGGCCTGGTGCAACGGCACGTTGATGCGCTGCCTCTGACGGGGAGCGCGCGCCGGCGCGGGGAGGGAGGGGAAATGGCGGGCGGGGGCTTTGCCCTTGCGGCTGCTGCCGATGCCGGAGAAGAAACCCATGCTGGCGGTGGCTAGGGTTGTCGCCGGCGTGGGGCAGGGGTGGCCAGATGGGGACAGGGGGCGAGTGGTAGTGGATGAGGACGGCCCCGCCGCACGCCCGGCTTAAAAAAGGACGACTGTCGTCGCTGACGTGGGCTCAAGATGGGCGGTCGTCATAAATTATGTTAGACCGTCGTAGTTGGACGACCGTCAGGTGAGGACGTGACGGACGCCGAGCGGACATGATTTGAGTTTGGGTCGGCGCGTTGGGCCGCCACTTTTGTCCGCGCCGATCCAAATAGACGCGGACGAACGAAATGGGTCCCGTTAAAGTTGCTCTTAGTACTCCCCAGGCAGATGTTACGGCCACCAGGCGTCCAACTTCCTAGGCCTGGGCCAGGCTAAGCACATGCCTGGACCCTATGGGTCAGGCTAAACACATGACAAGACTTCTCAGGCCAGGCTAGTACAGCCATGTCCAGGCTGTCAACCAAACAAACCCCAGGCAGAATCTAGGCACGTGCCAGGCCAGGCCATGCGCTGTGAGGAAGGAATCCAAACACACCCTCATTCCATTAAAGAAGTGCCAGAACTGTGACCTAAGGAGGACGAATTTTGCTGACTTCCTCAACTCTTTCCTCGCACGCACACGTTGCACTTGATTAGGCTTCATCCAATTACTTGCACAAATCATGTACCCTAGGATTTATAGCTAGCTAATGGACATCATGTACTGGGCAGAAGTCGTACTTGGCCGCGCAAACTGAGGACCATGCTTTCGACGAAGAAGAATGGAAGAGATTTTTCATGTGGGCAGCTTGTTTGAGGAGTTAGGTTTAATGGAAAAATTGTTCACACATTTTTTTATTTTCTTAAAATTGAAAATTTAAATTTTTGAGAGATTGTTTGGGGAGTTGAGTTTTAGAGGAAGAGCTACTCTTAGGACCGCAAGTCTGGGTCGTCGACGACGTGGGGAAGAACGAGTGTAACAACATAGAAGATACACAAGCCTCCCAATTTTGATCCGAGCGTTTTAAGAAATGGATTGACACTTTGGCCTCCTTTGGTTTGAAGTAATTTTGTAGGAATTATATAGGATAGAAATTTTGTAGAAAAAGTTCCTTTATAGTCCTTTGGTTTTTTGGAATAGATTCCTATTTTTATGAAGGAATTCTTCCTATCCTCTTGAAGCCTAGACTTAATGAAAAAATATCAGTTTTACTAAAGCACATCTAGATGTGCCATAAGTATTGCACATCTAAGTCCTATATCATTGATCTTGCGTTGAGATTCGTGTGAATATTTTCTTTTTCTTTTTTCTTTTTTTCTTTATGCTTGATTCACTCACTTAGATGTGCAATAAGTAAGGCACGTCTAGATGTGCCCTAGACAATCCCAAAAAATATATGTATAATGTTTGATTTTTTTCTATAACTTTTCTATTCCTATGATTTTTCTGAGGCCTTTGTTTTTACTCCTAAAGACGCGGTTTCTCAGTAGGCCGCGAAATGATCATGCCATATATTAAATGAAAATAAGATAATTTATTATCATATATGTTGTTCATAATTTTTTCTATTTTATTTACCAACGAACATGAAAACTTAATTAAGTGCAGAGAAGATTTAGGCCTAATTATGTCACGTGGTCGACTATGTGTTAAATATCTTATATTTTTGGCAAAGGTTCCCAGCATATTCACCTTAATTTTTTTTTCATCCATGGATTTTTAATTTTTACCATCTCATTTAGCTCGAAACTAGCTCGAGATCGTTATAAACTGAGCACGAGTCATGTTCTACAGCTCGATCATGAGCTTCACTTAGTTTGAGCTTGCTTGAATTTTTATATGAGTTAAGCTGAGCCAACTCCAACTCGCTCGAGCTCGACTTGATTACAACCCTACTCACGTACCATTGTGTGTGCGTGCTGGGCACCAGATCAAAGTTTCACGAGCCGGATCCGGACCTCGAAGAACAGCAGGCGCTTCTGCCCGCCGCGGCGGACGAGATGCGGCTGCCGCCATCGGATGGCGGCTCCTGCAAGGCGTGCTCCTGCGCCTCGCCCACGGCGGCGCGGACGCTCGCGCTGGTCGTCCTCGCCGCTGGTGCTCTGTTCGCCGCACAGCTGGTGTTGCGGGAGGAGTACCTCCCCCTCACGCTCTTCGCGTCGCATACGCTCAGCTTCTGCGTCCTTACGTCGCTGCTGGGGCTGTGCGTGCTCCCGGAGGGCGGAGCCCGGCGCCGGCTAGCGTGGGCGTCAGCGGTGGCCGCGCACGTGCTGCTGTGGTCGTTCGCCATGGCGCTCATGGTGAGCCTGACGCTCTGGGTGGTGAGGATCGCGCCAGCCGTTCTCGGCGTGCCACTGCTCGGTCTGCCCATGGCCGTCATCTTCGCCTGCTTCGACGAGCTTGTGCTGTGCCTGTGGCCTGGGAAAACTTTTTGGTGGAGACCGGCTCCAAACTTCCTCCGTTGTGTACCGGGTACCATCTGCCGCCACATGCCTGCGCTGTGTTAGCTTAGTAAGCTCCAGGCGACGTGGGTAGTATTTTCATTTGAATAAGCCTTGCATGTGTGTGTTGATGTGATGTAGGCATGCAGCATGCACGAGGATTAGCCGGGAGGCCGAGTCGTGTGCACGATCGCCCCGCGCTCGTTTCTTTTCTGTTTTGCTTTTGCCCGGTCAGTGTGGCGAGCTAGCGATGCGGTCATCGTGGGATGGCGCGGTGAAACCGGATCGCAGCAGACCGGCCGGGCTAGATAGCTAGACTTCCTTGTAAACAGAATAACAGATGAGATAATAGATCATACGGAAAAGCTGGGGTTCCGCCTGGCGACCAAAACCTCTGTCTCGTTCATCCTCTGTCTCTCACTCTCGCTCGGTCTCGATCGCATCGACTACGACAATTGGCATCAGAGCTTGGTGTTTGATCCTGCTCCGGTGGCCGGCGGTGTTTGATCCGTGGCGGCGCATATGTCGGGCGGCGAGTCAGACGGGAAGAGCAAGGGCGGCGCAAGATCACCGACGAAGACGCCTTCACCCAAAGCGCCGCTCGCGCGCCTCACCGGCAGCGGCAGCGGCGAGTATCGGGTGGTGGAGCGCGTCATGCCGGAGGGGACGGGCTCGTCCATGATGCTCACGCGCACGAACTATCAAGAGTGGGCGTTGTTGATGCAAGTCAAGTTGCAAGTCGCCCGCGTCTGGTCTGCGGTGACTGACGACGCTGCCAACGAGAATGACGACCGTCGCGCGCTGCAGATTATACTCACCGGCGTTCCGCCGGAGATGCTGCGCGTGCTGGCCGCCAAGGACACGGCGAAGATCGCGTGGGAGACTATCAAGACCATGCGGATGGGCAGCGGGCGCGCCCGTGAGGCCAAGGCACAGGTGCGCCGGCGGGAGTTTGAGGATCTCAGGTTCAAGGACGGCGAGTCCGTCAAGGATTTCGGACTGCGGCTTTCGGCCCTCATCGCCGATCTGGAGCTGTACGGCGACCCGGTCACCGAGCACAGGGCGGTCCAGAAATTCCTCCGCGTGGTGCCGCGCCGGTACCGCCCGATGGCCATGGCGATCGAGTCTCTGATCGATCTGAAAACCATGACCATCGAGGAGCTCGTCGGCCGCCTCTCCGCCTGCGAGGACCACTACGAGATCGACGACGGAGCGCAGAACGGCGGGCGCCTCCTGCTCACTCATGAGGAGTGGCTCGCCCGCGAGAAGGTGGGCAGCGGCAGAGGGTCGTCGTCAGGCGGCAGCAGCAACACCGGAAAGGGCAAGTGGCCCGCTAAACCTAAGGGTCCGGGCGGTGGCAAGTTCGCGCCGGGCAACGCCGGGGCAGGCGGCTCTGGCGGAGCCGGTGGCAAGAATAAGAAGGGCAAGTGCCACCACTGTGGCATCCCGGGGCACTGGAAGAAAGAGTGCCGCACATGGCTCGCGAGCAGGAGCAGAAGGGCAAGCCGGAGCAAGTGAATCTGGTACAGTCTGACGCGGAGCATGATCAAGGTCTCTACATGACCGTGGTCACCACCATCGACACATCACAGCTCGTCGCGCCCCAGGAGGTGTACCTCAACGAGGAAAAGGTCCTCCCTGTGCCGTCCCTGGTCGGCGTGTGGTTCTTCGACACCGGGGCCAGTAGTCATATGACGGGCGACCGGCGCGTGTTCTCGGCGCTGGATGAAACCGTGCGTGGCACGGTGAGGTTCGGCGACGGATCTGTGGTGGCGATACAAGGGCGCGGTTCTGTGGTCTTCCGTTGCCAGAGCGGAGGCCAGCGCGCGCTCACCGGCGTCTTCTTCATTCCAAGCCTACGCACCAACATCGTCTCCGTCGGGCAGCTTGACGAGGTCGGCTGCACCATCGACATCAAGGACGGCGTAATGGCCGTCCATGACCCATCGCGGCGCGTACTGGCGCGCATCAAGCGTTCCGCCAACCGTCTGTACACCGGAGTCCTAGCGGTGGACGCGCCGGGGTGCCTGATGGCGATCGGGGACGACGAGGCCTGGGGGTGGCACACGCGTATGGGCCATCTTCACTTCCGTGCGCTCCGGGCCATGGGGACCAAGGAGATGGTGCGGGGGATGCCCGTGATAGATCGCGTGGAAGAGTACTGCGACGGCTGCGCCCTTGGGAAGCAGCACCGCGCACCGTTTCCCCATGCCAGTGCACACCGCGCAGAGCGCGGCCTAGAGCTCGTCCACACCGATCTTTGCGGCCCCATCGAGCCCACGACGCCGGCAGGTAACAGGTTTTTTCTGTTGGTGGTTGATGATTACAGTCGGTATATGTGGCTCGAGCTGTTGAAGTCCAAGGACGAGGCGCACGCTCGCTTCAAGAAGGTCCAGGCCATGGCAGAGGCCAGTGGCCAGTGCAAACTGCGCGCGTTCAGGTCGGACCGCGGCGGCGAGTTCAATTCTGCCGAATTCAGATCCTACTGCGAGCAAGGGGGCATCCAACACTTCACCACCGCACCTTACTCCCCGCAGCAGAATGGGGTGGTCGAGAGACGCAACCAAACGGTGGTGGAGATGGCGAGGTGTATGATGAAGAGCATGTCTATGCCGGCGCTGTTCTGGGGCGAGGCGGTGCGGACGGCGGTCTATCTGCTGAACCGCGCGCCGACGAGGAGCTTGGACGGTGTCACCCCCTACGAGGCGTGGCACGGCCGTAAACCCGCAGTGCATCACCTGCGCACGTTCGGGTGCACGGTTCACGTGAAGAACGTCGGGCCCGGCATCACCAAACTGAGCGACCGCTCGACGCCGATGGTATTCGTCGGGTATGAAGAAGGGTCCAAGGCCTATCGTGCCTACGATCCGGCAAGTAACAAGGTAAAGGTGACACGTGATGTGATCTTTGAAGAAAGCAGGCCTTGGACATGGCATACTCCGGGCGCAACGACTCACACTCCAACGCCGGCGACGTTTACCGTGGTCTACACCACGGAACACGGCGTACAGGAGCGAGACACTGGGCTGGACGCGACGCCCCCAACACCGCGGAGCCCGGCGACTCCTTCTTCATCAACACTGGGGACGCCGTGCACGCCCGTGGCGACCACGCCCGCGACGACCACGCCCGCGGTGACCACGCCCACGTCGTCCACGCCGTCCACGCCCAGTACTCTTGGCAGGGACATTCGCTGGGCCACCCCACTCAGTCACGACGAAAATCGGCGAGACATGGACACTGGCGACATACGCTATCGTCGCGTCTCGTGCATCATGGACGAGACTGAGGGGGAGGCAGTGCGCGAGGCGATGCTGCACTGCCTGCTGAGCGCTGAGGAGCCGGCCAACGTACATCAAGCTCTTGAGGACGCCGCGTGGAAGGGGGCCATGGATGTAGAGATGGACGCCATTGCCGAGAACTCCACCTGGGAGCTCACTACGCTCCCGCGTGGACACAAGGCGATCGGTCTCAAGTGGGTCTACAAGGTGAAGCGCGATCCCGACGGCAATGTCATCAAGCACAAGGCACGTTTGGTGGCAAAGGGCTATGCACAGAGGGAGGGCGTGGACTTTGAAGAGGTGTTCGCGCCCGTGGCTCGAATGGAAACTGTCCGTCTCTTCCTCGCACTCGCCGCGCACTCTGGATGGGAGGTGCACCACATGGATGTAAAATCAGCATTCCTCAATGGTGAGCTCATGGAGGAGGTTTATGTTGGGCAGCCACCGGGCTATGTTGTTGCTGGGAAGGAGAATCAGGTGCTGAAACTATCAAAGGCACTGTATGGCCTGCGCCAAGCACCAAGAGCCTGGTATGCAAAACTTCATGAGACTCTGGATGCACTAGGTTTTACTCGCAGCCCTTTGGAACATGCAGTCTACAGAAGGGGAGACGCCCACTCGTACTTGCTGGTGGGTGTGTATGTGGATGACTTGATCATTACTGGCAGTGACAAGAATCATATCATTCAGTTCAAGGATCAAATGCAGAACCTGTTCAAGATGAGCGATCTCAGCCTCCTAAGCTATTACTTGGGGATCGAGGTGGTTCAGTCAGAGAGCTCGATCACACTAAGTCAGCGAGGTTATGCAGAGAAGATACTTGAGCTGGGTGGCATGAAAGGGTGCAATGGGTCGCACACGCCAATGGAGTGCAGGCTCAAGTTGAGAAAGGAAGACGGTGCTAAACCTTTTGATCCCTCCCTGTACCGCAGCGTCATTGGGAGTTTGAGATATCTGACATGGTGAGCAGGTTTATGGAGAAGCCAACGGTGACACACTGGTTGGCGGTGAAGCAGATCCTGCGGTATGTCCAGAACACTCTGAATTATGGCTGCTACTACACTCGAGGAGGTGTAGGTGATCTGCTGGGCTATAGTGATAGTGATCACGCCGGAGATGTTGGAGACAGGAAGAGCACATCTGGTCAGGTATTCTTCTTCGGTGGGAACCCTATTTCATGGACTTCACAAAAGCAAAAGGTGGTGGCCATTAGCTCTTGTGAAGCTGAGTATGTGTCAGCGGCAGCGGCAACCTGTCAAGGCCTTTGGCTGAGCCGTTTACTCGCTGAGATGAAGCGAGAAGCCCCAACCAAGTTCAAGCTCCTGGTGGACAACAAATCAGCTATCGCACTTGCAAAGAACCCTATCCACCATGACAGAAGCAAGCACATAGATCTGAAGTTCCACTTCATACGGGAGTGTGTGGAAGAAGGGCAACTGGAGCTAGACCACGTCGGGACTGCAGATCAACTTGCAGATATGCTGACGAAGGCACTGGGTCGTGTGCGCCATGTCGAGATGCGACAGAGGCTGGGAGTCAAAGAGATCGCCAAGAACGCTGAAGCTTAAGGGGGAGAATTGTTAGCTTAGTAAGCTCCAGGCGACGTGGGTAGTATTTTCATTTGAATAAGCCTTGCATGTGTGTGTTGATGTGATGTAGGCATGCAGCATGCACGTAGGATTAGCCGGGAGGCCGAGTCGTGTGCACGATCGCCCCGTGCTCGTTTCTTTTCTGTTTTGCTTTTGCCCGGTCAGTGTGGCGAGCTAGCGATGCGGTCATCGTGGGATGGCGCGGTGAAACCGGATCGCAGCAGACCGGCCGGGCTAGATAGCTAGACTTCCTTGTAAACAGAATAACAGATGAGTAATAGATCATACGGAAAAGCTGGGTTCCGCCTGGCGACCAAAACCTCTGTCTCGTTCATCCTCTGTCTCTCACTCTCGCTCGGTCTCGATTGCATCGACTACGACACGCTGAGCCTCCACGGCCTAGCTCCTGACTTCGTCCCCTCGGCTAGCCCGCTATTGACTTCGGCCCGCTCGGCTGCAAACGAGGCGCCGGCTCGTCACCTGGGCGTGTGCAACGTATGCGACATGGGCTCCAGGAGCGAGCGGAAGGACAGGATCATCCATTCCTTTCCCATCAGGACCTGGCCCAGTGGCTAGCGGAAATGGCCGAGCGCCACGGTGGCGAGCAGAGTGGTCACCGCCGCAGAATTGGCCTCCTTGCCGTTGCCGTCGCCGTCAACTCTACCAGCGTCTCCGATTATGAGCATGATGTCCTCGGGGAAGGTTGAAGACGCGTTCAAGTTGTTCAACTGGAGCGATGATACGCGCATAACGCGGGAGGAGCTGGAGAACTGTCTCCGGATGCTGGGCATCCCCGTGCCGGTGACAAGCTGGCAGCCCTGATTGCGTGTATCGATCCCGTCGGAGACGGGTGCGTCGGCGTGGAGGTGGTCAGGGAGCTCTGCCGCGCCATCATGTCGATCAAGGATCGGGAAAACCGTGAGCAGGAATTGGCCGAGCTCATCGGGGCGTTCCAGGTGTTCGACAACGACAAAGACGGGCTCATCACGGTGGATGAGCTCAACGCCGTGCTGGTGGCGATGGGGATAAATCCGCGCCAGGTCTGGTCGTCCGTGGAGTGCCAAAGCATGATCGGCCAGGTGGACCGGCACGGTGACGGCCAGTTGGACCGGCACGAGCACGGTGACGGCCAGGGCCCGTCCTGACATCTCAGGGCCCCTGTGCAAAGATAGCATAGTGGGGCCTTCTTGTATAAAAGAGTGATTTGGATATTTGATTCTGAGCTCGGGCTCAGCTGGGCCCGAAATCAGCAACGCACGATCACATGTGGATGCGTGCCGTTCACTTTAGTATTGTACCGTATATGGGTTGTATTTGATGGAAACATGGACAGCATCTGTTCGCATTACCTGCGACGGCAGCTGGTAGGTTACCGGCAGACTAGACAAGCGCTTGCGCGGCTGAGATAATTTTCTGCTCCATACTGAGTTGTCTTCCTCCACCTCGTTGTCTCATGCCGTAGCTCCAATGTGCTGCACTTGTACTACTTCGCCCTGAATGACACGTTTTAAATTTCTCTCTATAATTCAAAAATTAGTTCTACTTCTGTGCTCACCTCGGCTGCATCATCCGCCCATTCATCAGCTAGGTCAGTACAGCTCCACGCTGTAGACGCCACCATCCTAACCGCTTTAGGTTTAGGTAACTGCAGAAAGATAAAACTGATGAGGAGCCTGAAAGAGACTAGCGCTAGCTAAGTAAAAAGATTTTCTGAGCCACATCACGTACCTGTGCTTCCTTATGTTCTCCCTTGCCGCTGGCCGCATAGCTCCCCGTCGTCCCGCTTGCAGCTGCATCCGAGGCGGAGGGTGCCATCCCAAAACGAGGACGCCCTGTTCACTGATGTCTACAAAGCCAGCAGCTGGACAAGCTGCGGGAGTGATAGCAAAACCCCTAAGCCCCCTCCTCATGAATTGCATTTACTCAGTTACATGATTCAAATTTTGAATCACATGGCGCACATGCACACACAGTGCAACAGTGGCAGGGCTAGGCCAGCTATACTCAAGATGGTCTCTCAACCAAGCCCGCTGCCCAACAATTTTCGGCTTTGTAGTAAGAGGATCTACAGCCGGAATTTACTTAAAAGGGGAATTGATAGGAACCCAGAGTGTTTATTCTGTTCTGAGCAGGAGACTGTAGACCACTTGTTTTTTGGCTGTGCGGTTGCTAAAAGCATTTGGAGTGAAGTCTCCTCGCTCTTCTCCACAGAATTAGGATCTAGTTACATTTCCATTGCCAAATTTTGGCCTGCTAACAAGAAACATGAAGTGCTAAATGCTTTTTGTGCTTGTGTCTTGTGGAGCTTATGGAAGATTAGAAATAAGCATGTGTTTGATAATGCTATCTGGTCTGACACTAAACAGATCTGGTGGCTGATCTGGAGGACCCTCAAGAGGTGGATGATTCTGTACACCAAGGATTCGCTCGAGAAAATGCAGAAGATACTGGATTGGGTGTCCTGCATACTCAAAGCTCCCCTCCGGTTGACTTCGGGATGAAGAGAGACTTGACGGACACTGGAGGTGCCGCTCATGCCTCTTTTCTCTCCAAGTTTGCCTTTGGGATGCGCAAAAATGGTTTGCAGAGTCCTGCCATCACAAGACCGGATGATTCACCAACAAAAAAAAACGATACAGGCGAGCTCAAGCCCTGCATCTCCCCTCGACTGGCCTGGCACGCCAACTCAACCACTCAAGAAGATGAAGGGTGGGCTGCTGGAGCAGATCAAAGACGTTCGCCTGATGCTTGCTGCAGAAGATAAGAGGATGTTGGCTAATGCTTGCTACAATGGCTCTGCTCCTTAGCTTATCAGAGCATCTGTCTGTGATCAAAAAGCTGTCAATGTTTCCAGATAGGAGGGAATTGGTGAAACCTGAATTGTAATAGGCTGTAGGCCTTAATTTTTTTGTTTATGTTTACTTCTTGCTCTTTTCAGAACGTGCGTTTTGAGGCATGCTTGGTTGTTGAACTGTTGTGGTTTCATTATTATTAATGGAACCGGGGGTAGCAAACTCCCCTGATGATCTAATAAACGTTCGAAACATTTTTCAGTGCCCAGTCAAAAAAAAGTGCTCCAACTGAACCCTCATTTTATCTCTAAACGTTCGGACTGATCGGCGTACCTAAGACCAATCTTAAATCTGAGGACACTGTGAGGGGGTCCGGTCACGCGCGGGCAGCCTGCTACATGCACACACGGTCCCACTTGTAGCGACTTGGTGAGAAGACTACGTCGACAAGAAAGCCGCCAGAGCTAGGCGCGCTGGGACCGGAGCTCGCCCATGCCGCGCCGGTGCCAGAGCTCCCGGCGCGAGCCAGGGCAGCTGTGCCGCGCTGGAGCTGGCCGAGGCTACTCGCGTCCGTGGCCAAGGCTGCTTGTGCGCCCGCGCCCGGAGCTCGCGCGCATGGCCGGTCCAAGGCTGGAGCTCGCACCCACTACCGCTCCGAGGCCGGAGCTTGCGCCCACTACCGGTCCGAGGCCGTTGTCGCATGTGCGTGCGTGCCAAGCACCGCAGCCGCGCGTGTGTAGCTCGTCACCTGAGCTTGCCACCACCACTGACACTGCTGGTTGCAAGCTGGAGGGCCGTCCATCGGCATGTTCGTCGTTGTCGCATGCTCTAGTCGTGTCGCACATAATCTGCTCATCGAAATGCTTCAATATGAGATGGCCAATTTGAGGTGCGTGGAAGTGAACGCGGGCAAATGAGGTCTCAAAGCGGACGCTCCCGAACACTGACCGGGCGCGTCCATGGGCTTTTAGGGGTCGGAATTTGATGATTGCTGCGGTAGATGCTCTAAGCATGATCAATCACAAACATCAACTCAACACATGCACCTACAAAGGATGTTGAACAACACCGAACCAAGTTCTCTCGATTAATCAAACTAATTTCATGTCTAGAACTGGTGGAACAAGCGTGGAGCACAGCTCATTGAAACACACTAGATAATCCTCATAGTACAACATACAGAAATAAAAAGTAAGTGCTCAAATTTGATTCTGCACCCCACCAAGCGGTCGCGTGCATGTGTTCCGGCGATGTCCTTCCAACCGCAATTCTTGCATTTCCCAGGTTTGTGAGGTTTCTTCGGGGCATCTCCCCTGTCTGGGAAAGTTGTCCTTTGTGACCTTCTAGTCGACAAATATTGCAGAATCACGTCCGTTTGCTCAAAAACTCAGAAGGTGCTCTATCTCGGTTGTTTGTTGGCCTGCCAACCCCTCTTTGCTTCTCTGGTGGATCTAACCCTATCAGGGCATTCACGGTCACTGAATGCCTGCTCTCACCTCATAGTCCGCTACATTATTCATCAGTATTGTAAGCTCATCGTTCCCAGGCAGCCCCCCCTCCCGGAATCATGTTTGTCTGTCGCTCCTCGAAACCCAATCCATCCCTTCTTTCCACAAATGGAGCACTGCTCACAATCAAGGCCTTGAGCCCAACATGCATGTGCCCAAAGGCTTCGGCGCATGTGTCGCCCATCCTGACAACCTCCATAGCTGCCAAGTAAAGAGTTGAATTCCTACAAGTGAACAACTTGTTAGCCGCCTGGTCTTTCTGGTGATGTACTAGGTGAGGGTTTAAGATATACCTTGTCCTTTGTCCATCTTTTCAAGATGTGTTTAGCAGGGATCTCCTGCAGATGAAGCACATCCATCACCTCAATAAACAACATGCAATGTCATTCATAACATACCAAACACACGGATTTTGTAATTGTTCGCTTTCCTATTATGACAACTAACAAGAAGCAGCACAGTAAAGTTGCCCGCCCTCGCACATGGATTCGGAACCCCATTGTCCTTCGGTCACCTCGTATTTAACTTTGCTCCATTTCCCCCTTTTTGCTGCATCGTTGTTTGTCGCCACATATCTCTTCATCTTCTCCACCTCCGTCACATTGTAAGCCATGCCTTCAATGAGTAGCCGCCCAAACGTACTGTTCAAACATAGCTCTAGTATATACTTTGCTAGCATGACGCTCTGTCGCTAGATTTGTTCGCCTTTGATGAGTAGCCGTCCAAGCTTATGTTCACTAAGATTTTTAGAGGCAGCGTGTAAATCCCGATTGACAGTGATTTTGTTTCATTCTGAAACAAAAACTAATGCACCACGTCTTCACATTGTGCGTGAGTGCCAATAAACTACGTACTAGACCAAACGGAGTAGCACGGAATTAACAAAAAATCAGAACAAATGCAACTGAAAGGTTTCAGAACTCACATTTTTGTCCATCCTGGAGCCTGCGGGTTCACTTTATCTGTCGATTGTGTAGACTTCGTCGGAGACGCCTCCCGACGACGGTGCCAATCGCCTTCTTGCCACCCCTGGATTTCACCGCCGTCTCACTGCCCGCACCCTGACCCAGCATTTGAGCCAACCGGCTCGACACTCGTCGCATCAATCCCCTTAAGGACCGCAAGAGGAATTGGATCTGGGTGGTCTAAGCTATCCGTGAACTCTTCACAGAGGGGAAATCTACAAAGACATGGTCGTGTTAGGCCGCATGATTGGTCAGTCGCAGACCCTTGTCCACTGCACCAGCAACAATCCATAGATACCCATCATGTGCAGGGTTTGCTTACCTGTCTACCGCATCGAGATGGAACTCCAGGCCATTATCTTCCATTGTTGGTTAGCTCCGGTCGCCGTACACTTGACAATGGGGATGGAGTACAGCTGCTCGTGGCGGCAGCTGGTTTCGAGAACCACCGAGGGCAAGCAAACGATAGTATAGCAATGAACAAAAGAATGACACTTGGAATTATGGTATGAATAATTTCGACAGTAATTTCATGGACAATCCTTTGTGGGATTGGATAGTTTGCTCGTTGAAATGCCATAAAACACGAAACAACATCCATGATACGAAAAGCAAAATAAGAATGAGAAAACTATTCGGCTTAGTATTATTTTCACCTTTGGAATTGCTTCCACTAAAAATAGACGACAAGGACCGTAGATGTCACAATTTCGTATATAGCAAATTCAGGTAGTAAGTAATGGAACTGTAGCACGCAAAGGGATTGTACCATGAAAATTGAGAAGAAATCTCCATCAAGTTTTTCCATTTTATGCCATATGAATAAGAGAGACCCATTGGTCTTTAGACCAAATCCATACCATAGCTACGAACACTTTTGAGTCAGAGAAGACTGGTCAGATCGCCTTCTTGAGGCGCTCTGGACTTATCGGACATCAATCTGTATAGCCACTGGTCCCCTTCTCCTTAGTCGTTGGCATGGACGTCATTCTTCCCAGTGAACTCGACGATTCTTTCCATGCGCGCTCCGTTCGACGATGATATGATTGATAAACAGAAGCGAGAGGCTCTGCTCTCGAAACTTGACCTCCTCGATTCGATTGATGGGAGAAAAAAGGGCACGAGCGGCGGGGCACACACGAGTCTATCAACGTCAACTCAGCCGCGCTTTGGACCGATCCTACGAATAAGAGGCGTTAACAAAGCATTTATGAGACACCATACTTTCAATAGGCAAGGGCCAGCCCAAAGATCAAGGGGGTCTTTCTCCAAGCTAAGTTTCTATCCCCGAGGGAACCGGCCACGATGCATGGGGGTATCGGTGCTGATAAACTCGTCTCCGCTCATCTTACCTGGAAATGAAAATAAATTATGGTAGATTACCTACCTCATCTGAGATGAAGGAATTCCCTACTTAAGATTCATATGCCTGTTTTGTTGTTGACGTGGAGGAATTGGTACTAGCGTACTCGATATGTTCCTTGTCTGGTTTGCTATAGGAAGTTCTTTCAACAGATGAGGAGGGGGATATTTGTAAGGCAGGAGTGAGAGAAGCAAAGGCAGAGATAAAGCTGTGATTGCTCTTGCTCGACTCTTCATGGCCAGGAATCAAAACAAAAGGAGTAAGAATAAACTTAAAAAGATTCAATTGCCAGCAACTAGTTCAACTAAGTGAAGTAGCTTATGGGCTTAAGTCATTACTCCCCATGGGATTAGCATATGATCTTTTATTCTCATTCTTTTATTGCTAAGATTGGATCAAGAAAGTAAAACAGCAAAACTCAAACTACTCTTTATTATATAACTCTCACACATGATTACATAGATAGATAGATCAGTGAAACAAGCATTCAAAACTTGGTGATGAAGCTAATCTTGGTTAGTAATTATGTTGCACGGACTAAACGTTTTGCAAGTATTATCAGATTGTCACTTGACTTATCATCCTTGAAGGAAATATGCCCTAGAGGCAATAATAAACTTACTATTTATTTCCTTATTTCATGATAAATGTTTATTATTCATGCTAGAATTGTATTAACCAGAAACTTAGTACATGTGTGAATACATAGACAAAACAAAGTGTCCCTAGTATGCCTCTACTTGACTAGCTCGTTTATCAAAGATGGTTATGTTTCCTAACCATAGACATGTGTTGTCATTTGATGAACGGGATCACATTATTAGGAGAATGATGTGATGGACAAGACCCATTCGTTAGCTTAGCATTATGATCGTTACAGTTTCATTGCTACTGCTTTCTACATGACTTATACATGTTCCTCAGACTATAAGATTATGCAACTCCCGAATACCGGCGGAACACCTTGTGTGCTATCAAACGTCACAACTTAACTGGGTGATTATAAAGATGCTCTACAGGTGTCTCCGATGGTGTTTATTGAGTTGGCACAGATCGAGATTAGGATTTGTCACTCCGTGTATCGGAGAGGTATCTCTGGGCCCTCTCGGTAATGCACATCACTATAAGCCTTGCAAGCATTGTGACTAATGAGTTAGTTGCGGGATGATGCATTACGGAACGAGTAAAGAGACTTGCCGGTAACGAGATTGAACTAGGTATGAGGATACCAATGATCGAATCTCGGGCAAGTAACATACCGATGACAAAGGGAACAACGTATTTTGTTATGCGGTTTAACCGATAAAGATCTTCGTAGAATATGTAGGAACCAATATGAGCATCCAGGTTCCGCTATTGGTTATTGACCGGAGATGTGTCTCGGTCATGTCTACACAATTCTCGAATCCGTAGGGTCCGCACGCTTAACGTTCGATGACGATCGGTATTATGAGTTTATGTGTTTTGATGTACCGAAGATAGTTCGGAGTCCCGGATGTGATAACGGACATGACGAGGAGTATCGAAATGGTAGAGACATAAAGATTGATATATTGGACGACTATATTCGGACACCGGAAGTGTTCCGGGGGTCACCGGATAATTATCGGAGCGCCGGGGGGTTATCGGAACTCCCGGGGGAACTAATGGGACAACATGGGCCTTGTGAGAGAGAGAGGAGGGAGCCATGGGCTGCCCCCCCTGAGGAGTCCGAATTGGACAAGGAGGGGGCGGCGCCCCCTCTTTCCCTCCCTCTCTCCCTCTCCTTCCTACCCCCTTCCTCCTCCTAGTTGGACTAGGAAAGGGGGAGTCCTACTCCTACTAGGAGGAGGAGGACTCCCCCTCCTTCGCACGCCCCAAGGGCCGGCCGGCCTCCCCCCTTGGTCCTTTATATACGGGGGTAGGGGGCACCCTAGAACACACAACAAACATTGATCTTAGCCGTGTGCGGTGCCCCCCTCCACGATAATCCACCTCGGTCATATCGTTGCAGTGCTTAGGCGAAGCCCTGCTTCGGTAGCTTCATCATCACCGTCATCACGCCGTCGTGCTGACGAAGCTCTCCCTCGACACTCTGCTGGATCATGAGTTCGTGGGACGTCACCGAGCCGAACGTGTGTAGATCGTGGAGGTGCCGTACTTTCGGTACTAGGATCGGTCGGATCGTGAAGACGTATGACTATATCAACCGCGTTGTCATAACGCTTCCGCTTACGGTCTACGAGGGTACGTGGACTACACTCTCCCGTCTCATTGCTACGCATCACCATGATCTTGCGTGTGCGTAGGATTTTTTTTGAAATTACTGCGTTCCCCAACAGTGGCATCCGAGCCAGGTCTATGCGTAGATGTTATATGCATGAGTAGAACACAAAGAGTTGTGGGCGATAATAGTCATACTGCTTACCAGCATATCATACTTTGATTCGGCGGTATTGTTGGATGAAGCGGCCCGGACAGACATTACGCGTACGCTTACGCGAGACTGGTTCTACCAACGTGCTTCGCACACAGGTGGCTGGCGGGTGTCAGTTTCTCCAACTTTAGTTGAATCGAGTGTGGCTACGCCCGGTCCTTGTTGAAGGTTAAAACATCACATACTTGACGAAAAATCGTTGTGGTTTTGATGCGTAGGTAAGAACGGTTCTTGCTCAGCCCGTAGCAGCCACGTAAAACTTGCAACAACAAAGTAGAGGACTTCTAACTTGTTTTTGCAGGGCATGTTGTGATACGATATGGTCAAGACGTGATGAGATATAAATTGTTGTATGAGATGATCATGTTTTTGAAATTATTGGCAACTGGCAGGAGCCTTATGGTTGTCTCTTTATTGCATAAGATGCAAGTGCCATGTAATTGCTTTACTTTATCGCTCTGCGATAGCAATAGTTGCAAAAGCAATAGTTGGCGAGACGTGAAGGAAATATGCCCTAGAGGCAATAATAAAGTTGTTATTTATATTTCCTTATATCATGATAAATGTTTATTATTCATGCTAGAATTGTATTAACCGGAAACTTAGTACATGTGTGAATACATAGACAAACAAAGTGTCACTAGTATGCCTCTACTTGACTAGCTCATTGAATCAAAGATGGTTATGTTTCCTAACCATGAACATGAGTTGTCATTTAATTAACGGGATCACATCATTAGAGAATGATGTGATTGACTTGACCCATTCCGTTAGCTTAGCACTTGATCGTTTAGTATGTTGCTATTGCTTTCTTCATGACTTATACATGTTCCTATGACTATGAGATTATGCAACTCCCGAATACCGGAGGAACACTTTGTGTGCTACCAAACATCACAACGTAACTGGGTGATTATAAAGGTGCTCTACAGGTGTCTCCGATGGTACTTGTTGAGTTGGCATAGATCAAGATTAGGATTTGTCGCTCCGATTGTCGGAGAGGTATCTCTGGGCCCTCTCGGTAATGCACGTCACTATAAGCCTTGCAAGCAATGTGACTAAGGAGTTAGTTGCGGGATGATGCATTATGGAACGAGTAACGAGACTTGCCGGTAACGAGATTGAACTAGGTATTGAGATATCGATAATCGAATCTCGGGCAAGTAACATACCGACGACAAAGGGAACAACGTATGTTGTTATGCGGTTTGACCGATAAAGATCTTCGTAGAATATGTAGGAGCCAATATGAGCATCCAGGTTTCGCTATTGGTTATTGACCAGAGATGAGTCTCGGTCATGTCTACATAGTTCTCGAACCCGTAGGGTCCGCACGCTTAACGTTCGGTGACGATCGATATTATGAGTTTATGTGTTTTGATGTACCGAAGGTAGTTCGGAGTCCCAGATATAATCACGGACATGATGAGGAGTCTCGAAATGGTCGAGACATAAAGATCGATATATTGGAAGCCTATATTTGGACATCGGAATAGTTCCGGGTGAATTCGGGAATTTACCGGAGTACCGGGAGGTTACCGGAACCCCCCGGTAAGTGTATGGGCCTTATTGGGCCATAGTGGAGAGAGAGAGGAGACCAGGGCAGGCCGCGCGCCCCCTCTCCCTCTGGTCCGAATTGGACTAGGAGGGGGGCGGCGCCCCCCTTTCCTTCCTCCCTCTCTCCCCCTTCCTTCTCTCCTAGTCCAACTAGGGAAGGGGGGAATCCTACTCCCGGTGGGAGTAGGACTCCTCCAGGGCGCGCCATAGGAAGGCCGACCCTCCCCCCTCCTCCACTCCTTTATATACGGGGGAGGGGGGCACCCCATAGACACACAAGTTGATCATTGATCTTTTAGCCGTGTGCGGTGCCCCCCTCCACCATAATACACCTCGGTCATATCGTAGCGGTGCTTAGGCGAAGCCCTGCATCGATAGCTTCATCATCACCGTCATCATGCCGTCGTGCTGACGGAACTCTCCCTCAAAGCTCTACTGGATTGTGAGTTCGTGGGACGTCACCGAGCTGAACGTGTGCAGATCGCGGAGGTGCCGTACGTTCGGTACTAGGATCGGTCGATCGTGAAGACGTATGACTACATCAACCGCGTTGTCATAATGCTTCCGCTTACGGTCTACGAGGGTACGTGGACGACACTCTCCCCTCTCATTGCTATGCATCACCATGATCTTGCGTGTGCGTAGGAAATTTTTGAAATTACTACGTTCCCCAACAAGACGACCATATGACGACACGTTGATAGAGATCAAGATGATAGAGATCATGGTGTCATGCCGGTGACGATAGAAATCATGACGGTACTTTGGAGAGGGAGATCAAAGGCACAAGATGATGATGGCCATATCATTTCACATATTTTGATTGAATGTGATGTTTATCTTTTATACATCTTATTTTGCTTGGTTCGGCGGTAGCTTTATAAGATGATCCCTTACTAAAATTTCAAGGTATAAGTGTTCTCCCTGAGTATGCACCGTTGCGGCAGTTCTTCGTGCTGAGACACCACGTGATGATCAGGTGTCATAAGCTCTACGTTCACATACAACGGGTGCAAGCCAGTTTTGCACATGCAGAATACTCGGGTTAAACTTGACGAGCCTAGCATATGCAGATATGGCCTCGGAACACTGGAGACCGAAAGGTCGAACGTGAATCATATAGTAGATATGATCAACATAGTGATGGTCACCATTGAAAACTACTCCATCTCACGTGATGATCGGACATGGTTTAGTTTATATGGATCACGTGATCATTTAGATGACTTGAGGGATGTCTATCTAAGTGGCAGTTCTTAAATAATATGATTAATTGAACTTAATTTATCATGAACTTAGTCCTGATAGTATTTGCATAACTATGTTGTAGATCAATAGCTCGCGATGTAGCTCCCCGTTTATTTTTTATATGTTCCTAGAGAAATATAAGTTGAAAGATGATAGTAGCAATGATGCGGACTTGGTCCGTGATCTGAGGATTTTCCTCATTGCTGCACAGAAAAATTATGTCCTTTATGCACCACTAGGTGACAGAACTATTGCAGGAGCAGATGCAAACGTTATGAACGTTTTGACAAGCTCGGTATGATGACTACATGATAGTTTAGTGCACCATGCTTTACGGCTTAGAACCGGGACTTCAAAAATGTTTTGAACGCCACGGAGCATATAAGATGTTCCAAGAGTTGAAATTGGTATTTCATACTCATGCCCGTGTCAAGAGGTATGAGACCTCTGACGGTACTTTCCCTACAAGATGGAGGAGAATAGCTC
The DNA here is from genome assembly GCF_018294505.1 of Triticum aestivum. Classification (NCBI taxonomy): domain Eukaryota; kingdom Viridiplantae; phylum Streptophyta; class Magnoliopsida; order Poales; family Poaceae; genus Triticum; species Triticum aestivum. The sequence continues at coordinate 431,361,613 of NC_057799.1, read as the reverse complement.
AACTAGTGAGCATGTGCTCAGATTGTCTGGGTACTACAATTGCTTGAATCAAGTGGGAGTTAGTCTTCCAGATAAGATAGTAATTGACAAAGTTCTCCAATCACTATCACCAAGTTATTAGAACTTCGTGATGAACTATAATATGCAAGGGATAACGAAAACAATTCCCAAGCTCTTCGCGATGCTAAAATCGGCGAAGGTAGAAATCAAGAAAAGCATCAAGTGTTGATGATTAACAAGACCACTAGTTTCAAGAGAAGGGCAAAGGGATAGAAAGGGAACTTCAAGAAGAATGAACAACAAGTTGTCACTCCCGTGAAGAAGCCCAAAGCTAGACCCAAGCCTGAAACTGAGTGCTTCTACTGCAAAGGAAATGGTCACTGGAAGTGGAACTGCCCTAGATACTTGGCGGATAAGAAGGATGGCAAAGTGAAAAAAGGTATATTTGATATACATGTTATTGATGTGTACTTTACTAGTGTTTATAGCAACCCCTTGGTATTTGATACTGGTTCAGTTGCTAAGAGTAGTAACCTGAAACGGGAGTTGCAAAATAAACAGAGACTAGTTAAGGGCGAGGTGATGATGTGTGTTGGAAGTGATTCCAAGGTTGATAAGATCACCATCGCACACTCCCTTTACTTTATCACTAAGCGGTAGTGATAGTCATAGAAGCAATAGTTGGCGAGATGACAATGATGCTACGATGGATATCAAGGTGTCAAGCCGGTGACGATGGAGATCATGACGGTGCTTTGGAGATGGAGATCAAAGGCACAAGATGATGATGGCCATATCATTTCACATATTTTGATTGCATGTGATGTTTAACCTTTATGCATCTTATTTTGCTTAGTACGGCGGTACCAGCATTATAAGATGATCCCTCACTAAAATTTCAAGGTATAAGTGTTCTCCCTGAGTATGCACCGATGCGACAGTTCGTCGTGCCGAGACACCACGTGATGATCGGGTGTGATAAGCTCTACGTTCACATACAACGGGTGCAAGACAGTTTTGCACATGTGGAATACTCGGGTTAAACTTGACGAGCCTAGCATGTACAGACATGGCCTCGGAACACTGGAGACCGAAAGGTCGAACGTGAATCATATAGTAGATATGATCAACATAGAGATGTTCACCATTGATGACTACTCCATCTAACGTGATGATCGGACATGGTTTAGTTGATTTGGATCACGTAATCATTTAGATGACTCGAGGGATGTCTATCTAAGTGGAAGTTCTTAAGTAATATGATTAATTGAACTTAATTTATCATGAACTTAGTCCTGATAGTATTTGCATATCTATGTTGTAGATCAATAGCTCGCGTATAGCTCCCCTGTTTTATTTTTGATATGTTCCTAGAGAAAACTAAGTTGAAAGATGATAGTAGCAATGATGCGGACTGGGTCCGTGATCTGAGGATTATCCTCATTGCTACACAGAAGAATTATGTCCTTGATGCACCACTAGGTGACGAACCTGTTGTAGGAGCAGATGCAGGTGTTATGAACGTTTTTGCAAGCTCGGTATGATGACTACTTGATAGTTTAGTGCACCATGCTTTACGGCTTAGAACCGGGACTTCAAAAATGTCTTGAACGCGATGGAGCATATGAGATGTTCCAAGAAGTTGAAAATGATATTTTAGACTCATGCCCGTGTTAAGAGGTATGAGACCTCTGACAAGTACTTTGCCTACAAGATGGAGGATAATAGCTCAGCTAGTGAGCATGTGCTCAGAATGTCTGGGTACTACAATCGCTTGAATCAAGTGGGAGTTAACCTTCCAGATAAGATAGTGTTTGACAGAGTTCTCTAGTCACTATCACCAAGTTACTAGAACTTCGTGATGAACTATAATATGCAATGGATGACGAAAATGATTCCCAAGCTCTTCGCGATGCTGAAATCAGCAAAGGTAGAAATTAAGAAATAGCATCAAGTGTTGATGGTTAAAAAGACCACTAGTTTCAAGAAAAGGGCGAGGGAAAGAAAGGGAAACTTCAAAAAGAATGGCAAGAAAGTTGCCACTCCCATGAAGAAGCCCAAAGCTAGACCCAAGCCTGAAACTGAGTGCTTCTACTGCAAAGGAAATGGTCACTGGAAGTGGAACTGCCCTAGATACTTAGCGGATAAGAAGGATGGCAAAGTGAACAAAGGTATATTTTATAAACATGTTATTGATGTGTACTTTACTAGTGTTTATAGCAACCCCTCGGTATTTGATACTGGTTCAGTTGCTAAGAGTAGTAACTTGAAACAGGAGTTGCAAAATAAAAAGAGACTAGTTAAGGACGAGGTGACGATGTGTGTTGGAAGTAATTCCAAGGTTGATACGACCACCATCGCACACTCCCTCTACCTTGGGGATTAGTGTTGAACCTAAAATAAATGTTATTTGGTGTTTGCGTTGAGCATGAATATGATTGGATCATGTTTATTGCAATACGGTTATTCATTTAAGTCAAAGAATAATTGTTGTTCTATTTAAATGAATAAAACCTTCTATGGTCATACACTCAATATAAATGGTTTATTGAATCTCGATCGTAGTGATACACATATTCATAATATTGAAGCCGAAAGATTCAAAGTTAATAACGATAGTGCAACTTATTTGTGGCACTGCCGTTTAGGTCATATTGGTGTAAAGCGCATGAAGAAACTCCATGCTGATGGGCTTTTGGAATCACTTGATTATGAATCACTTGATGCTTGCAAACCATGCCTCATGGGCAAGATGAATAAGACTCCGTTCTCCGGAACAATGGAGCGAGGAACTGACTTATTGGAAATAATACATACTGATGTATGCGATCCGATGAGTGTTGAGGCTCGCGGCAGGTATCGTTATTTTCTGACCTTAACGGATGATTTGAGCAGATATGGGTATATGTACTTGATGAAACACAAGTTTGAAACACTTGAAAAGTTCAAAGATTTTCAGAGTGAAGCAGAGAATCATCGTAACAAGAAAAATAAAGTTTTTACGATCTGATCGTAGAGGCAAATATTTGAGTTACGAATTTGGCCTTCGATTAAAACAATGTGGAATAGTTTCACAAACTCATGCCACCTGGAACACCACAACATAATGGTGTGTCCGAACATCATAACCGTACTTTATTGGCTATAGTGCAATCTATGATGTCTCTTACTGATTTACCACTATCGTTTTGGGGTTATGCATTAGAGACGGCTACATTCACGTTAAATAGGGCACCATCTAAATCCGTTGAGACGACACCTTATGAACTATGGTTTGGCAAGAAGCCCAAGTTGTCGTTTCTTAAAGTTTGAGGCTACGATGCTTATGTGAAAAAGCTTCAACCTGATAAGCTCGAACCCAAATCGGAGAAATGTGTCTTCATAGGATACCCAAAAGAGACGGTTGGGTACACCTTCTATCACAGATCCGAAGGCAAGATCTTTGTTGCTAAGAATGGATCCTTTCTGGAGAAGGAATTTCTCTCGAAAGAAGTGAGTGGGAGGAAGGTAGAACTTGATGAGGTAATTGTACCTTCTCCCGAATTGGAAAGTATTTCTTCACTGAAATCAGTTCAAGTGATGCTTACACCAATTAGTGAGGAAGTTAATGATGATGATCATGAAGCTTCGGATCAAGTAACTACCGAACCTCGTAGGTCAACTAGAGTACGTTTCGCACCAGAGTGGTACGGTAATCCTATTATGGAGTTCATGTTACTCGACCATGAAGAACCTACGAACTATGAGGAAGCGACGATGAGCCCAGATTCCGCGAATGGCTCGAGGCCATGAAATCTGAGATGGGATCCATGCATGAGAACAAAGTGTGGACTTTGGTTGACTTGCCCGATGATCAGCAAGCCATAGAAAATAAATGGATCTTCAAGAGGAAGACGGACGCTGATAGTAGTGTTACTATCTACAAGGCTAGACTTGTCGAAAAAGGTTTTTGACAAAGTTCAAGGTGTTGACTATGATGAGATTTTCTCACTCGTAGCGATGCTTAAGTCTGTCCGAATCATGTTAGCAAATTGCCACATTTTATGAAATCTGGCAAATGGATGTCAAAACTACATTCCTTAATGGATTTCTTAAAGAAGAGTTGTATATGATGCAACCAGAAGGTTTTGTCGATCCTAAAGGTGCTAACTGCTACCTCTTGAGCATGCGTTGGTTTTCCCTTGAAGAGGAAAGGGTGATGCAGCAAAGTAGTGTAAGTATTTCCCTCACTTTTTTAGAACCAAGGTATCAATCCAGTAGGAGGCCACACGCAAGTCCCTCGTGCCTACACAAACAAATAAGAACCTTGCAACCAACGTGATAAAGGGGTTGTCAATCCCTTCACGACCACTTGCAAAAGTGAGATCTGATAGAGATGATAAGATAATATTTTTGGTATTTTTATGATAAAGACTAAAAGTAAAGATTGCAAAATAAAAATAGATTGGAAACTTATATGATGGAAAATAAACCCGGGGGCCATAGGTTTCACTAGTGGCTTCTCTCAAGATAACATAAGTATTACGGTGGGTGAACAAATTACTGTCGAGCAATTGATAGAAAAGTGCATAGTTATGAGAATATCTAGGCATGATCATGTATATAGGCATCACGTCCGCGACAAGTAGACCGACTCCTGCCTGCATCTACTACTATTACTCCACACATCGACCGCTATCCAGCATGCATCTAGAGTATTAAGTTCATAAGAACAGAGTAACGCATTAGGCAAGATGACACGATGTAGAGGGATAAACTCAAGCAATATGATACAAACCCCATCTTTTTATCCTCGATGGCAACAATACAATACGTGTCGTTTCCCCTTCTGTCACTAGGATCGAGCACCGCATGATTGAACCCAAAGCTAAGCACTTCTCCCATTGCAAGAAAGATCAATCTAGTAGGCCAAACCAAACTGATAATTCGAAGAGACTTGCAAAGATAACCAATCATACATAAAAAAATTCAGAAGAGATTCAAATATTGTTCATAGATAATCTTGATCATAAACCCACAATTCATCGGATCTCAACAAACACACCACAAAAAGAATTACATCGAATAGATCTCCAAGAAGATCGGGGAGAACTTTGCATTGAGATCCAAAGAGAGAGAAGAAGCCATCTAGCTAATAACTATGGACCCGAAGATCTGAGGTAAACTATTCACACATCATCGGAGAGGCTATGGTGTTGATGTAGAAGCCCTCCGTGATCCATGCCCCCTCCGGCGGAGCGCCGAAAAAGGCCCCAAGATGGGATCTCACGGGTATAGAAGGTTGCGGCGGTGGAAATAGGGTTTCGTGGTGCTCCTGGTTGGTTTCGGGGTATATGGGTATATATAGGAGGAAGAAGTAGGCCGGCGCGCCTCCCTGCCTTGTGGCCTCCTTGTTTGTTTCTTGACGTCCACTCCAAGTCCTCTGGATCACGTTCGCTCCAAAAATAACTCTCCTGAAGGTTCCATTCCGTTTGGACTCCGTTTGATATTCCTTTTCTGCGAAACACTAAAATAGGCAAAAAAACAACAATTTGCACTGGGCCTTGGTTAGTCCGAAAAAACAACAATTTGTAGGTTAGTCCGAAAAATAATATAGAAGTGTATAATAAAGCCCATTAAACATCCAAAACAGATAATATAATAGCATGGAACAATCACAAATTATAGATACGTTGGAGGCGTATCAAGCATCCCCAAGCTTAATTCATTCTCGTCCTCGAGTAGGTAAATGATAAAAATAGAATTTTTTATGTGGAATGCTACCTAGCATATTTCTCAATCTAATTTTCTTTATTGTGGCATGAATGTTCAGATCCGAAAGATTCAAGATAAAAGTTTAATATTGACATGAAAATAATAATACTTCAAGCATACAAACAAAGCAATCATGTCTTCTCAAAATAACATGGCAAAAGAAAGTTATCCCTACAAAATCATATAGTCTGGCTATGCTCTATCTTCATCACATCAAGTATTTAAATCATGCACAACCCCGATGACAAGCCAAGCAATTGTTTCATACTTTTGAGGTTCTCAAACTTTTTCAATCTTCACGCAATACATGAGCGTGAGCCATGGACATAGTACTATATGTGGAATAGAATGGTGGTTGTGGAGAAGACAAAAAGGAGAAGATAGTCTCACATCAACTAGGCGTATCAACGGCCTATGGAGATGCCCATTAATAGATATCAATGTGAGTGAGTAGGGATTGCCATGCAACGGATGCACTAGAGCTATAAGTGTATGAAAGCTCAACAAAAGAAACTAAGTGGGTGTGCATCCAACTCGCTTGCTCACGAAGACCTAGGGCATTTTTGAGGAAGCCCATCATTGGAATATACAAGCCAAGTTCTATAATGTAAAATTCCCACTAGCATATGAATGTGACAACATAGGAGACTCTCTATCATGAAGATCATGGTGCTACTTTGAAGCACAAGTGTGGTAAAAGGATAGTAACATTGTCCATTCTCTCTTTTTCTCTCATTTTTTTATTTGGGCCTTTTCTCCTTTTTTATGGCCTCTTTTTTTCCTTTTCTTCTTTTTTTCGTCCGGAGTTTCATCCCGACTTGTGGGGGAATCATAGTCTCCATCATCCTTTCCTCACTTGGGACAATGCCCTAATAATGATGATCATCACACTTTTATTTACTTACAACTCAAAAATTACAACTCAATACTTAGAACAAAATATGACTCTATGTGAATGCCTCCGGCGGGGTACCGGGATATGCAATGAATCAAGAGTGACATGTATGAAAGAATTATGAAGGTGGCTTTGCCACAAATACGATGTCAACTACATGATCATGCAAAGCAATATGACAATGATGAAGCGTGTCATAATAAACGGAATGGTGGTAAGTTGCGTGGCAATATATCTCGGAATGGCTATGGAAATGCCATAATAGGTAGGTATGGTGGCTGTTTTGAGGAAGGTAATGGTGGGTGTATGGTACAGGCAAAAGTTGCGCGATACTAGAGAGGCTAGCAATGGTGGAAGGGTGAGAGTGCGTATAATCCATGGACTCAACATTAGTCATAAAGAACTCACATACTTATTGCAAAAATCTATTAGTTATCGAAACGAAGTACTACGCGCATGCTCCTAGGGGGATAGATTGGTAGGAAAAGACCATCGCTCGTCCCCGACCGCCACTCATAAGGAAGACAATCAATAAATAAATCATGCTCCGACTTCATCACATAACGGTTCACCATACGTGCATGCTACGGGAATCACAAACTTTAACACAAGTATTTCTCAAATTCACAACTACTCAACTAGCATGACTTTAATATCACCATCTTCATATCTCAAAACAATTATCAAGTATTAGACTTCTCATAATATTCAATGCACTCTATATGATAGTTTTTATTATACCTATCTTGGATGCTCATCACTTTAGGACTAAAATTTTAACCAAAGCAAACTACCATGCTGTTCTAAAAGACCCTCAAAATAATTTAAGTGAATCATGAGAGATCAATAATTTCTATAAAATAAAACCACCGCCGTGCTCTAAAAGATATAAGTGAAGCACTAGAGCAAAATTTTCTAGCTCAAAAGATATAAGTGAAGCACATAGAGTAATTCCGATTAATGTGTGTCTCTCCCAAAAGGTGTGTACAGCAAGGATGATTGTGGTGAACTAAAAAGCAAAGACTCAAATCATACAAGACACTCCAAGCAAAACACATATCATGTGGTGAATAAAAATATAGCATCAAGTAAAGTTACCGATGGACGAAGACAAAAGAGGGGATGTCTTCCGGGGCATCCCCAAGCTTAGGCTTTTGGTTGTACTTGGATTTTTCCTTGGGGTGCCTTGGGCATCCCCAAGCTTAGGCTCTTGCCACTCCTTGTTCCATAATCCATCAAATATTTACCCAAAACTTGAAAACTTCACAACACAAAACTCAACAGAAAATCTCATGAGCTCCGTTAGCAAAAGAAAACAAAACACCACTTCAAGGTACTGTAATGAAATCATTATTTATTTATATTGGTGTTAAACCTAGTGTATTCCAACTTTTCTATGGTTCATAACCTCCGATACTAGCCATAAATTCATCAAAATAAGCAAACAACACACGAAAAACAGAATGTGTCAAAAACAGAACAGTCTGTAGTAATCTGTATCTAACGCAAACTTCTGGAACTCAGAAAAATCTACCAAAATAGGAAGACCTAGATAATTTGTTTATTGATCTACTGCAATTGGAATCAGTATTTTATCACGTTCTGGTAATTTTTAACAATTGTTTTCGTGAGCAGAAAGTTTCTGACTTTTTCAGCAAGATCAAATAACTATCATCCAAGAAGATCCTATAGGTCTTACTTGGCAGAAACACTAGTTAAAACATAAAACCACATCTAACCAGAGGCTAGATCAATTATTTATTACTAAACAGAACCAAAAAGAAAGAAACAAAAAAATAAAATTGGGTTGCATCCCAACAAGCACTATCGTTTAACGCCCCTAGCTAGGCATAAAGGCAAGGATAGATCTAGGTATTATCATCTTTGGCATGCAATCCATAAGTAGCTCTCATAATAGATTCATAAGGTAATTTAATTTTCTTTCTAGGAAAGTGTTCCATGCCTTTCCTTAAGGGAAATATTCCCTTCTTTCATGTCAATAATTGCACCAATCGTTCTAAGGAAAGGTCTACTAAGAATAATAGGACATGAAGGATTGCAATCTATATCAAGAACAATGAAATCTACGGGCACATAATTCCTATTTGCAACAATAAGAATATCATTAATCCTTCCCATAGGTTTCTTAATGGTGGAATCCGCGAGGTGCAAGTTTAAAGAACAATCATCAAATTCACGGAAACCTAACATATCACACAAAGTTTTTGGAATCGTGGAAACACTAGCACCCAAATCACACAAAGCATAGCATTCGTGAACTTTAATTTTAATTTTAATAGTAGGTTCCCACTCATCATAAAGTTTTCTAGGGATAGAAACTTCCAATTCAAGCTTTTCTTCATAAGATTGTATTAAAGCATCAACGATATGTTTGGTAAAAGCCTTATTTTGACTATAAGCATGCGGAGAATTTAGCGCGGATTGCAACAAGGAAATACAATCTATTAAAGAACAATTATCATAATTAAATTCCTTGAAATCCAAAATAGTGGGTTCATTGCTATGTAAAGTTTTGACCTCTTCAATCCCACTTTTACCAATTTTTGCATGAAGATCTAAAAACTCCGAATCATTGGGACGCCTTTTAACTAAAGTTGACTCATCTCCAGTCCCATCATTATCAAGATTCATATTGCAAAACAAATATTTAATAGGGGACACATCAATTATTTTCATATCTTCATCCTTCTTATCATGAAAACTAGAAGAACACGCTTTCATAAAGCAATCTTTCTTAGCACGCATGAAAGTGCGTTAAGTCGACTAGAGGGGGGTGAAAAGGCGATTTTTATGAATTCTTCACTGAGGAATTTCAGGGTAAGGAAATTCCTAAGCAAAGAACTACTTGCAGCGGAATAAGTACTCAGATGCATACATGACATAACATAAACATGGTCATCATGATGAAATGAAAACAGACACGGAGTACAGGAAGCGTAAGCACATGATAAAACAGGATGAAGACAAACAGACTGAAGAAATTGAACTGAGGAAATTGAGAAAGTCTTCAGTCAAAGTCTTCAAACAAATATGAACAAGTACTCAACACAGTAATGAGGAAATGGAAGAGTTGAGGAAATAGAACCAGTAGGCTTGGTGAAGATAATGATTTGGTAGACCAGTTCCAACTGCTGTGACAGTTGTACGTCTGGTTAGGGCGGCTAGGTATTTAAACCTGAGGACACACAGTCCCGGACACCCAGTCCTGAACACGCAGTCCAGGACACTTAGTCCTCACCGTATTCCCCTTGAGCTAAGGTCACACAGACCTCGCCCAATCACTCGTGGTAAGTCTTCAGGTGACTTCCAAACCTTCACAAACTCGGTCACTCGGCGATCCACAATTTCCTCTTGGATGCTCTAGACCATGACGCCTAACCGTCTGGAAGATGCACAATCTTCAAAGGTAACAAGCGTCGGATCCACGTAGGATCAATCTCTTCAGTGATGCTCAATTACTTTGGGTTTGTAGGTGTTTGGGTTTGGGTTTCCTCACTTGATGATTTTCGCTCAAAGTCCTCGGAGGATGGGATGCTCTCAAATGACAAGTGTCAGTTTCTCTCGGAGCAGCCAACCAGCTAGTGGTTGTAGGGGGCAGCTATTTATAGCCTAGGGAGCAGCCCGACATGATAAGACATAAATGCCCTTCAAGGATATGACCGTTAGGTGGGTAGATATTTTGGAACAGCTGGCGCATAGCACAGCAACGATCGGAATTTTGAGTATCAAATACCTCAGGGCTATCATGTTCCTCATTGTGTAGGCAATCCGCACTGGCGAATACCTAACTCCTCAGTCAGAACAAATTCCTCAGCGACCAAAAGAACTTCGTCTCTGTCACTGAAGAAATTGACTGAATTGTATGAGATTTCCAATGGCTTCACTCGAAGGGATTGGTAGGTGTAGGATTTTGAGTTGCGCATCACATGGAAATTTTTCCTTAGTATTTCCTCAGCCCCCTTTAATAGTACGGTGTTTCCTATGACTCAAGAAAGATAAAATGAAACTACAAAAAAAAAGTATTCACGCTTCATGTTCCTCGAATGAATACCAAGTCTTCAAGGTCACACCAATTTCTTCACTTTCCAAATCTTCAGAAAGTCTTCAGAATTACAAAGTCTTCAGGTGAAGAACTTCATTTTTAGGGGTCGACTTTCTCTCTAAATATCAAAATCCTCATAGACTTATAGACCTGTGTACACTCATAAACTCATTAGTCCCTTAACCTATAAGTCTTCAATACACCAAAATCAGTAAGGGGCACTAGATGCACTTACAATCTCCCCCTTTTTGGTGATTGATGACAATATAGGTTAAGTTTTCAACGGGGAAAAACATATGAAGTGTAAATACTGATACTGAGGAATTTGATTGCAAGATATAGAAGAACTCCCCCTGATGATGTGCATAGTGAGGAATTTGCTTTTGAAGCAATGCACACTTCAAGAGTAGAATCATGGAGATCTCCCCGTATATCTTGTAATTCGTACATGCATTTAACATATGATATGAAGAATTTGAAATGCATGATGAAATATGGTGACTGATGTAATTCAGCATGCGTGCATTAATATTAACGAGGAATAAGCATGCAGAAAATCTCAGTAAAAGTATCAGACCACCATAGAGTTTAAGTTTACAACTCGGTCGAATAAAGTCTTAGAAGAACGAGAGTTGTAACTTAGCAAAAAAACGCCCATATAAGTAGACCCGCTTGAAGACTAACACAAATTTCTCCCCCTTTGTCATCAAATGACAAAAAGGATTGAAAAATGAGGACTAACACCCCTGAAGAATATCATGTTGATGGAGGAGCGCCAGCGTTGTTGGGGTCGGTTATTGTTGTAGGGCCTGCCACAGTGTCGTCCAAGTCTTCATGCTCGTCGGTTTCGCGTGATGAAGAATATGAGCTGGCTACCAAGGAAGGAACCTTGACCTTCTTGTATTTCTTCGGTGGCGGTGCAGACCAGTGATGACCCACAAGTATAGGGGATCTATCGTAGTCCTTTCGATAAGTAAGAGTGTTGAACCCAACGAGGAGCAGAAGGAAATGATAAGAGGTTTTCAGCAAGGTATTCTCTGCTAGCACTGAAATTATCGGTAACAGATAGTTTTGTGATAAGGTAATTTGTAACGGGTAACAAGTAACAAGTGTAAATAAAGTGCAGCAAGATGGCCCAATCCTTTTTGTAGCAAAGGATAAGCCTGGAGAAACTCTTATATAGAGAAAAGCGCTCCTGGGGACACATGGGAATTATCGTCAAGCTAGTTTTCATCACGCTCATATGATTCGCGTTCGGTACTTCGATGATTTGATATGTGGGTGGACCGGTGCTTGGGTGTTGTCTTTACTTGGACAAGCATCCCACTTATGATTAACTCCTATTGCAAGCATCCACAACTACAAAAGAAGGATTAAGGTAAACCTAACCATAGCATGAAACATATGGATCCAAATCAGCCCCTTACGAAGCAACGCATAAACTAGGGTTTAAGCTTCTGTCACTCTAGCAACCCATCATCTACTTATTACTTCCCAATGCCTTCCTCTAGGCCCAAACAATAGTGAAGTGTCATGTAGTCGACGTTCACATAACACCACTAGAGGAGAGACAACATACATCTCATCAAAATATCGAACGAATACCAAATTCACATGACTACTAATAGCAAGACTGTCCCATGTCCTCAGGAACAAACGTAACTACTCACAAAGCATATTCATGTTCATAATCAGAGGGGTATTAATATGCATATAGGCTCTGAACATATCATCTTCCACCAAATAAACCAACTAGCATCAACTACAAGGAGTAATCAACACTACTAGCAACCCACAGGTACCAATCTGAGGCTTTGGGACAAAGATTGGATGCAAGAGATGAACTAGGGTTTTGGAGGAGATGGTGCTGGTGAAGATGTTGATGGAGATTGGCCCCCTCCCGGTGAGAGGAGCGTTGGTGATGATGATGGCGATGATTTCCCCCTCCCGGAGGGAAGTTTCCCCGGCAGAACAGCTCCGCCGGAGCCCTAGATTGGTTCCGCCTCGTGGCGGCGGAGTTTTGTCCCGTAAGTTTGCTTATGATTTTTTCTCGGACGAAAGACTTCATATAGCAGAAGATGGGCACCGGAGGGCCACCAGGGGGCCCACGAGGCAGGGGGCGCGCCCAGGGGGTAGGGCGCGCCTCCCACCCTCGTGGCCAGGGTGTGGCCCCCCTCTGGTATTTTCTTCGTCCAGTATTTTTTATTATTTCAAAAAATAACTTCCGTGGAGTTTCAGGACTTTTGGAGTTGTGCAAAATAGGTCTCTAATATTTGTTCCTTTTCCAGCCCAGAATTCCAGCTGTCGGCATTCTTCCTGTTTATATAAACCTTGTAAAATAAGAGAGAATAGGCATAAGTATTGTCACATAATGTGTAATAACAGCCCATAATGCAATAAATATCAATATAAAAGAATGATGCAAAATGGACGTATCAACTCCCCCAAGCTTAGACCTCGCTTGTCCTCAAGCGGAAGCCGATAACGATAAATATGTCCACATGTTTAGAGATAGAGGTGTCGATAAAATAAAATACTAACATGAGGGCATCATGATCATTCTTATAACAGCAACATAAATGGATATTGTCATATGATTTCTTATGATAAAGTAACAATCTATCCACAATATCTAGTATGAATCAGAAACTTCATTAAGAACTAACAAACTATAATCTCAGCAATTGAGGCAATTGCAATTTATCATAACATCAGAAAGAGTCTATGTAAGAGCTTTTCAGCAAGTCCACATACTCAACTATCATTTAGTCTTTCACAATTGCTAACACTCACGCAATACTTGTGGTTACGGAGTTTTAATCAGACACAGAGAAAGATAGGGGCTTATAGTTTCGTCTCCCAACCTTTTACCTCAAGGGTAATGTCAACAATAATAGATCATGCTAACTTACATCCAATTTGATATATATATTTATATATATATCAGGATCTTTCCAACACAAGGTGCTTGCCAAAGGATAAAATGTAAAAAGGAAAGGTGAAAATCACCATGACTCTTGCATAAGGGTAAGAGATAAAAGTAAAAGATAGGCCCTTCGCAGAGGGAAGCAGAGGTTGTCATGCGCTTTCATGGTTGGATGCACGAAATCTTAATGCAAAAGAACGTCACTTTATATTGCCACTAGTGATATGGACCTTTATTATGCAGTCCGTCGCTTTTATTTCTTCCACATCACAAGATCGTATAAAGCTTATTTTCTCCACACTAATAAATCATACATATTTAGAGAGCAATTTTTATTGCTTGCACCGATGACAACTTACTTGAAGGATCTTACTCAATCCATAGGTAGATATGGTGGACTCTTATGGCAAAACTGGTTTAAGGGTATTTGGAAGCACAAGTAGTATCTCTACTTGGTGCAAAGAATTTGGCTAGCATGAGGGAGAAAGGCAAACTCAACATGTTGGATGATCCATGACAATATACTTTATTTCAGATATAAGAAAACATAACCCATTACGTTGTCTTCCTTGTCCAACATCAACTCTTTAGCATGTCATATTTTAATGAGTGCTCACAATCATAAAAGATGTCCAAGATAGTATATTTATATGTGAAACCTCTCTTTCTTTATTACTTCCTATTAATTGCAACGATGACCAAAACTATGTTTGTCAACTCTCAACAACTTTTAATCATCATACTCTTTATATGTGAAGTCATTACTCTCCATAAGATCAATATGATCTCTTTGTTTCTTTTTATTCTTTCTTTTTTTTATTCCCTCAAGATCATAGCAAGATAATCAAGCCCTTGACTCAACACTAATCTTTATTATATAGCTCACGGACTCGATTACATAGAGGATCATAAAGCAAAACTCAAAACTAAATCATACTAAAACTTTATTCTACTAGATCAAGATATTACCAAAAGGATCGAACTAAGAAAAATGGTAAAGATAGGAGTGTGATGGTGATACGATACCAGGGCACCTCCCCCAAGCTTGGCAGTTGCCAAGGGGAGTGCCCATACCCATGTGATTATATCTCCTTTGCTGGTGAAGGGATTGTTGATGATGTAGGCTTGTCGTCCATCTTCCAAGGCATAGGCTCACCATCATAGAAGGATGATCGAGTCTCCGGGATCCTTAAATCTGCAGCCAAACTCATCCTCTTGAATCTATATTCATACTCACAGTTTTGGTTTTGCAGGTCATAGATTTGGGCTTGGAGGTGCTCGATTTTCTCATGAAGCTTGAAGATGGCCTCCCCAATGTCCTTGGCATCCAACTTGTGGTAGTTGGTGAACTCCGTGATCATTATGTGATTGGAGTCAAGTCCACGCTCCACCATCTCCTGGCACTTGAAAACTTGTTGCTCCATTGCCTCGAGCCTTGTCTCCACGCTTCCGGTCGTCCTAGGTCCCTCAACATCGCGGATGTGCAGCACACCCTCATGCATCTCAATGGTTTGAGGGTGTTGCAGCACCTCCGCAAGGTAGGGGTTGATGACCTTCTCGGAGAACTTGTCCTTGGGGGCACTTGGAGACGTCATGGTGATCTAGATCTGCCAGGAAAACAACTCAAAGCATGAATAGAGGATAATTGCGTGGTACGGTGGTCAAAACCTTCGGGAGATTATATAATGAATTTTTACCGACCAAAAGAAGTATCGTGCAAGAAAATGGAGTCCGGAGAGCGCACGAGGTGCCCACGAGGCAGGGGGCGTGCCCAGGGGGTAGGGTGCGCCTCCCACCCTCGTGGAAGCCTCGTGTCCTTCCCGGACTGCTTCTTATTTTCCTATTTTCTTAAATATTCCAAAACAGAGAAAAATTGCCATTAGAACTGTTTTGGAGTCGGTTTACTTACCGTACCACGTACCTATTCCTTTTCGGAGTCTGTAACGTTCTGGAAAGTGTCCCTTATGTATTCCTCCGGGGTTACGGTTTCAATAATATTAGTTTCAACATTTATAGGATTACCTGAGATATAATGTTTGATCCTTTGACCATTCACCACCTTTGAATTTGTGCCTTCGAAGTTGTTGATTTTTATGGCACCGGAACGATAGACCTCCTCGATAACGTAAGGACCTTCCCAGTTAGAGAGAAGTTTTCCTGCAAAAAATCTTAAACGAGAGTTGAACAGCAAAACATAATCACCTACATTAAACTCACGCTTTTGTATCCTTTTGTCATGCCATCTTTTAACTTTTTCTTTAAATAGTTTGGCGTTCTCATAAGCCTGGGTTCTCCATTCATCAAGTGAGCTAATGTCAAATAACCTCTTCTCACCGGCAAGTTTGAAATCATAGTTGAGCTCTTTAATAGCCCAATATGCCTTATGTTCTAGTTCGAGAGGTAAGTGACATGATTTTTCATAAACCATTTTATACGGAGACATACCCATATGATTTTTATATGCAGTTCTATAGGCCCATAATGCCTCATCAAGTTTCTTGGACCAATTCTTTCTAGATCTATTAACAGTCTTTTGCAAAATCAATTTGAGCTCTCTATTACTCAATTCTACTTGACCACTAGACTGTGGGTGATAGGGGGATGCAATTCTATGATTAACATCATACTTGGCGAGCATTTTACGGAAAGCACCATGAATAAAATGTGAACCACCATCAGTCATTAAATATCTAGGGACTCCAAACCTCAAAAAATAACTTCTTTAAGCATCTTAATAGAGGTGTTATGATCAGCACTACTAGTTGGAATAGCTTCTACCCACTTAGTAACGTAATCAACAACAACTAAAATATGTGTATACCCATTAGAGGAAGGAAAAGGTCCCATATAATCAAAGCCCCAAACATCGAATGGTTCAATAACAAGTGAATAATTCATAGAAATTTCTTGATGTCTACTAATATTACCAATTCTTTGACATTCATCACAAGACAAGACAAACTTACGAGCATCCTTGAATAGAGTAGGCCAATAAAAACCGGATTGCAATACCTTATGTGCAGTTCTATCTCCAGCATGGTGTCCTCCATAAGCTTCGGAGTGACACTTGCGTAGGATCTACTCCTGTTCATGCTCAGGTACACAACGTCTAATAACACCATCTACTCCTTCTTTATAAAGATGTGGGTCATCCCAGAAGTAATGTCTTAAATCATAGAAAAACTTTTTCTTTTGCTGGTATGTGAAACTAGGTGGTATATATTTAGCAACAATGTAATTAGCATAATCAGCATACCATGGAGCAGTACGAGAAGCATTTATAACATTTAATTGTTCATCAGGAAAGCTATCATCAATAGGTAGTGGGTCATCAAGAACATTCTGTAACCTAGACAAGTTGTCTGCAACGGGGTTCTCAGCTCCCTTTCTATCAATAATATGCAAATCAAATTCTTGTAGCAAGAGAACCCATCTAATAAGTCTAGGTTTAGCATCTTTCTTTTCCATAAGATATTTAATAGCAGCATGATCAGTGTGAATAGTTACTTTAGAGTCAACAATATAAGGTCTGAACTTATCATAAGCAAATACAACTGCTAAGAATTCTTTTTCAGTAGTAGCATAATTTCTCTGGGCACTATCTAGAGTTTTACTAGCATATTGAATAACATTTAATTTCTTATCAACTCTTTGCCCTAGAACAGCACCTACAGCATAATCGCTAGCATCACACATAATTTCAAAGGGTAAATTCCAGTCAGGTGGCTGAACGATAGGTGCAGAGATTAATGCTTTCTTAAGTATTTCAAATGCTTCTACACAATCGTCATCAAAAATGAAAGGTATATCTTTTTGTAATAGATTAGTCAGAGGCCGAGAATTTTTTGAAAAGTCCTTAATGAACCTCCTATAAAAACCGGCATGACCAAGAAAACTTCTTATACCTTTGATGTCCTTGGGACATGGCATCTTTTCAATAGCATCAACTTTAGCTTTATCAACTTCAATACCTGTTTCAGAAATTTTATGCCCCAAGACAATGCTTTCATTAACCATAAAGTGGCACTTCTCCCAATTCAAGACAAGATTAGTTTCTTCACACCTCTGCAAAACTCGATCAAGGTTGCTCAAGCAATCATCAAAAGAGGATCCATAAACGGAGAAATCGTCCATGAAAACCTCACAAATCTTTTCACAAAAATCAGAGAATATAGCCATCATGCATCTTTGAAAGGTAGCAGGTGCATTACATAAACCAAAAGGCATACGTCTATAAGCAAAAGTACCGAAAGGGCAACTAAAAGTGGTATTTGCTTGATCATCAGCTGACACGGGTATTTCAGAGAAGCCAGAGTAACCATCTAGAAAGGAAAAATGTGTGTGTTTGGATAATATTTCTAGCATTTGATCAATGAATGGCAAGGGGTAATGATCCTTTTTAGTAGCTTTATTTAATTTACGAAAATCAATTACCATCCTATAACCTGTAATAATTCTTTGTGGAATCAATTCATCTTTATCATTAGGAACGACAGTAATAGCTCCCTTCTTAGGGACACAATGGACAGGACTTACCCACTGACTATCAGCAACGGGATAAATTATACCTACCTCAAGGAGCTTTAGTATTTCCTTTCTTACCACTTCTTTCATCTTAGGATTTAGCCGTCGTTGGTGATCAATAACTGGTTTAGCGTCTTTCTCCAAATTTATTTTGTGTTGACATAGAGTGGGACTAATGCCCTTAAGATCATCAAGAGTATATCCAATAGCAGCACGCTGCTTCTTCAGAGTTTTCAATAATTTCTCTTCCTCATGCTCTGAAAGGTTAGCACTAATAATAACAGGATATATCTTCTTTTCATCAAGATAAGCATATTTAAGAGTATCAAGCAATGGTTTAAGCTCAAACACGGGATCACCCTTGGGTGGAGGAGGATCCCCTAGGATTTCAACAGGCAAGTTGTGTTTCAGAATAGGTCCCTGTTTAAAGAATACTTCATCTATTTCCCTTCTTTCATTCATAAACATATCACTCTCATGGTCTAGCATATATTGTTCTAAAGGATCACTAGGAGGCACGTCAATAGAAGCAAGACCAATAATTTCATCCTTACTAGGCAATTCCTCTTCACGGGGTTGTCTACAAAATTTAGAAAAATTAAACTCATGAGACATATCATCCAAACCAATAGTAACAACATCCTTTTTGCAGTCTAGCTTAGCATTAACAGTGTTCAAGAAGGGTCTACCAAATATAATGGGACAAAAGCTATCTTGTGGGGAACCAAGAACAAGAAAATCAGCTGAATATTTAGCTTTCCCACATAAGACTTCAACATCTCTAACAATCCCAATCGATGAAATAGTATCTCTATTGGCAAGCTTAATTGTAACATCTATATCTTCTATCTCAGCAGGTGCAATATCATGCATAATTTCTTTGTATAAAGAAATAGGTATTGCACTAGCACTAGCACCCATATCACACAAGCCATGATAACAATGATCTCCTATTTTAACAGAAATAACAGGCATGCCTACAACAGGTCTATGTTTATCTTTAGCTCCAAGTTTAGCAATTCTAGCAGTCTCATCACAAAAGTAAATAACATGCCCATCAATATTATCAGCCAAGAGATCTTTAACAATAGCAATATTAGGTTCAACTTTAACTTGCTCAGGAGGTGTATAAGTTCTAATATTACTTTTACGAACCACAGTTGAAGCTTTAGCATGATCCTTTATCCTAACAGGAAAAGGTGGTTTCTCAACGTAAGCAGTAGGAACAATAGGATCATTATAAGTGATAGTCTTTTCTTCAACTTTAATAGGTTCAAATACTTTTACTTCTATGGGAGGATGATATTTAAACCACTTCTCCTTAGACAGATCAACATGAGTAGCAAAGGATTCACAAAAAGAAGCTACTATCTCAGAGTCAAGTCCATATTTAGTGCTAAATTTACGGAAAACATTGGTATCCATAAAAGATTTAACACAATCAAACTTAGGTGTTATACCTGACTCCTTACCTTTGTCGAGATCCCAATCTTCAGAGTTGCATTTAATTCTTTCCAATAAATTCCATTTGAATTCAATAGTCTTCATCATAAAGGAACCAATACAAGAAGTATCAAGCATGGAGCGATTGTTGTTAGAAAGCCGAGCATAAAAAATTTGAATAATCATTTCTCTTGAGAGCTCATGATTGGGGCATGAATATAACATTGACTTAAGCCTCCCCAAGCTTGAGCGATGCTTTCTCCTTCGCGAGGCCAAAAATTATATATATAATTACGATCATGATGAACAAGATGCGTAGGATAAAACTTCTGATGAAATTCCAATTTCAATCGCTTGTAGTCCCATGATCCCATACCATCACATAGCCTATACCATGTCAATGCATCTCCCTTCAAAGATAAAGGGAAGACCTTCTTCTTGATAACATCATCGGGCATACCTGCAAGCTTAAATAATCCACAAACTTCATCAACATAGATTAGGTGTAAATCGGGATGCAATGTTCCATCTCTTGCAAAAGGATTAGCTTGCAGTTTCTCTATCATACCTGAAGGAATTTCAAAGTAAACATTTTTAGTAGGTTCAGTAGGTTGAGGAGCAACTATTTGCTCTACCGGTCGGGATGAAGATACCCCGAACAAGCCCCTCAAAGGATTACTTTCCATAGTAACAAGTGACAGTAAATTTCAGCACACTATATAAATTTTTCCTTACCAAATTCCACCTAACAAAGGCGCTTCACTCCCCGGCAACGGCGCCAGAAAAGAGTCTTGATGACACACAAGTATAGGGGATCTATCGTAGTCCTTTCGATAAGTAAGGGTGTCGAACCCAACGAGGAGCAGAAGGAAATGATAAGCGGTTTTCAGCAAGGTATTCTCTGCAAGCACTGAAATTATCGGTAACAGATAGTTTTTTGATAAGGTAATTTGTAACGGGTAACAAGTAACAAGTGTAAATAAAGTGCAGCAAGATGGCCCAATCCTTTTTGTAGCAAAGGACAAGCCTGGACAAACTCTTATATAGAGAAAAGCGCTCCTGAGGACACATGGGAATTATCGTCAAGCTAGTTTTCATCACGCTCATATGATCCGCGTTCGGTACTTTGATGATTTGATATGTGGGTGGACTGGTGCTTGGGTGTTGTCCTTACTTGGACAAGCATCCCATTTATGATTAACTCCTATTGCAAGCATCCGCAACTACAAAAGAAGTATTAAGGTAAACCTAACCATAGCATGAAACATATGGATCCAAATCAGCCCCTTACGAAGCAACGCATAAACTAGGGTTTAAGCTTCTTTCACTCTAGCAAACCATCATCTACTTATTACTTCCCAATGCCTTCCTCTAGGCCCAAACAATGGTGAAGTGTCATGTAGTCGACGTTCACATAACACCACTAGAGGAGAGACAACATACATCTCATCAAAATATCGAACGAATACCAAATTCACATGACTACTAATAGCAAGATGATGACCCACAAGTATAGGGGATCTATCGTAGTCCTTTCGATAAGTAAGAGTGTCGAACCCAACGAGGAGCAGAAGGAAATGATAAGCGGTTTTCAGCAAGGTATTCTCTGCAAGCACTGAAATAATAGGTAACAAATAGTTTTGTGATAGGATAATTTGTAATGAGCAACAAGTAACAAAAGTAAATAAAGTGCAGCAAGGTGGCCCAATCCTTTTTCTAGCAAAGGACAAGCCTGGACAAACTCTTATATAGAGAACAGCGCTCCCGAGGACACATGGGAATTATCGTCAAGCTAGTTTTCATCACGTTCATATGATTCGCGTTCGGTACTTTGATAATTTGATATGTGGGTGGACCGGTGCTTGGGTGCTGCCCTTACTTGGATAAGCATCCCACTTATGATTAACCTCTATTGCAAGCATCCGCAACTACAACAAATGTATTAAGGTAAACCTAACCATAGCATGAAACATATGGATCCAAATCAGCCCCTTACGAAGCAACGCATAAACTAGGGTTTAAGCTTCTGTCACTCTAGCAACCCATCATCTACTTATTACTTCCCAATGCCTTCCTCTAGGCCCAAATAATGGTGAAGTGTTATGTAGTCGACGTTCACATAACACCACTAGAGGAGAGACAACATACATCTCATCAAAATATCGAACGAATACCAAATTCACATGACTACTAATAGCAAGACTTCTCCCATGTCCTCAGGAACAAACGTAACTACTCACAAAGCATATTCATGTTCAGAATCAGAGGGGTATTAACATGCATAAAGGATCTTAACATATGATCTTCCACCAGATAAACCAACTAGCATCGACTACAAGGAGTAATCAACACTACTAGCAACCTACAGGTACCAATCCCAGACTTGGAGACAAGAATTGGATACAAGAGATGAACTAGGGTTTGAGAGGAGATGGCGCTGGTGAAGATGTTGGTGGAGATTGCCCTCTCCCGATGAGAGGAGCGTTGGTGATGACGATGGCGATGATTTCCCCCTCCCGGAGGGAAGTGTCCCCGGCAGAACAGCTCTGCTGGAGCCCTAGATTGGTTCCAACAAGGTTCTGCCTCATGGCGGCGGAGTCTCGTCCCAAAAGCTTGCTTATTATTTTTCTTCGGACGAAAGACTTCATATAGCAGAAGATGGGCACCGGAGGGCCAACAGGGGGCCCACGAGGCAGGGGGCGCGCCCAGGGGGTAGGGCGCGCCCCCACCCTCGTGGCCAGGGTGTGGGCCCCCCTGAGTATTTCTTCCGCTCAGTATTTTTTATTATTTCCAAAAATAACTTTCGTGGAGTTTCAGGACTTTTGGAGTTGTGCAGAATAGGTCTCTAATATTTGCTCCTTTTCCAGCCCAGAATTCCAGCTGCCGGCATTCTCCCTCTTTATGTAAACCTTGTAAAATAAGAGAGAATAGGCATAAGTATTGTGACATAATGTGTAATAACAGCCCATAATGCAATAAATATCGATATAAAAGCATGATGCAAAATGGACGTATCAACTCCCCCAAGCTTAGACCTCGCTTGTCCTCAAGCGGAAGCCGATAACGATAAATATGCCCACATGTTTAGAGGTAGAGGTGTCGATAAAATAAAATACGGACATGAGGGCATCATGATTATTCTTATAACATCAACATATATGGATATTGTCCTATGATTTCTTATGCTCAAGTAATAATCTATTCACAATGCAAAGTATGAATCAGAAACTTTATTGAGAACTAACAAACTATAATCTCAGTCATTGAGGCAATTGCAATTTATCATAACATCAGAAAGAGTCTATGTCAGAGCTTTCTAGCAAGTCCACATACTCAACTATCATTTAGTCTTTCGCAATTACTAACACTCACGCAATACTTGTGGTTCAGAGTTTTAATCGGACACAGAGAAAGATAGGGGCTTATAGTTTCGCCTCCCAACCTTTTACCTCAAGGGTAATGTCAACAATAATAATTCATGCTAACCCATATCCAATTAGATATATATATATATATCAGAATCTTTCCAACATCATGTGCTTGCCAAAGGATAAAATATAAAAAGTAAAGGTGAAGATTACCATGACTCTTGCATAAGGTAGAAGGTAATAATAAAAGATAGGCCCTTCGCAGAGGAAAGCAGAGGTTGCCACGCGCTTTCAGGGTTGGATGCACAAAATCTTAATGCGAAAGAACGCCACTTTATATTGCCACTTGTGATATGAACCTTTATTATGCAGTCCGTCGCTTTTATTTCTTCCACATCACAAGATCGTATAAAGCTTATTTCCTCCACGCCAATCAATCATACATATTTAGAGAGCAATTTTTATTGCTTGCACCGATGACAACTTACTTGAAGGATCTTACTCAATCCATACGTAGATATGGTGGACTCTTATGGCAAAACTGGTTTAAGGGTATTGGGAAGCACAAGTAGTATCTCTACTTGGTGCAAAGAATTTGGCTAGCATGAGGGGGAAAGGCAAGCTCAACATGTTGGATGATCCATGACAATATACTTTATCTCAGATATAAGAAAACATAACCCATTACGTTGTCTTCCTTGTCCAACATCAACTCTTTAGCATGTCATATTTTAATGAGTGCTCCCAATCATAAAAGATGTCCAAGATAGTATATTTATATTGTGAAACCTCTCTTTCTTTATTACTTCCTATTAATTGCAACGATGACCAAAGCTATGTTTGTCAACTCTCAACAATTTTTAATCATCACACTCTTTCTATGTGAACTCATTACTCTCAATAATATCAATATGATACCTTTATTTCTTTTTATTCTTTTATCTTTTCTTTTATTCACTCAAGATCATGGCAAAATAATCAAGCCCTTGACTCAACACTAATCTTTATTATATAGCTCACGGACTCGATTACAAAGAGGGATCATAAAGCAAAAACTCAAAACTAGATCATACCAAAACTTTATTCTACTAGATCAAGATACTACTAATAGGATCGAACTAAGAAAAACGGTAAAGAAAGGATATGTGGTTGTGATACGATACCGGGGCATCTCCCCCAAGCTTGGCAGTTGCCAAGGGGAGTGCCCATACCCATGTGATTATGTCTCCTTCTAATCTACGGCAGCAACAGCTCGAAACAAGAACAGAGGATATTAGCGTGATACAGGAGTCAAAACCTCCGGGAGATTATAAAATGAATTTTTACCAACCAAAATACGTAACATGCAAGAAAACAAAGTCCGGAGTGCACACGAGGCGCCCACGAGGCAGGGGGCGCGCCCTCCACCCTCGTGGAGGCCTCGTGTCCTTCCCGGAGTGCCTCTTATTTTTCTATTTTTCTAAATATTCCAAAACGGAGAAATATTGACATTAGAACTGTTTTGGAGTTGGTTTACTTACCGTACCACATACCTATTCTTTTTCGGAGTCTGGAACGTTCCGGAAAGTGTCCCTTATGTATTCCTCCGGGGTTATGGTTTCAACATTTATAGGATTACCTGAGATATAATGTTTGATTCTTTGACCATTCACCACCTTCGGATTTGTGCCTTCGAAGTTGTTGATTTTTATGGCACCGGAACGATAGACCTCCTCGATAACGTAAGGGCCTTCCCATTTAGAGAGAAGTTTTCCTGCAAAAAATCGTAAACGAGAGTTGTATAGTAATACATAATCACCTACATTAAACTCACGCTTTTGTATCCTTTTGTCATGCCATCTTTTAACTTTTTATTTGAACAACTTGGCATTCTCATAAGCTTGGGTTCTCCATTCATCAAGTGAGCTAATATCAAATAACCTCTTCTCACCAGCAAGTTTGAAATCATAGTTTAGCTCTTTAATAGCCCAATATGCCTTATGTTCTAGTTCGAGAGGTAAGTGACATGATTTTCCATAAACCATTTTATACGGAGACATACCCATAGGATTTTTATATGCAGTTCTATAGGCCCATAATGCATCATCAAGTTTCTTGGACCAATTCTTTCTAGATCTATTAACAGTCTTTTGCAAAATTAATTTGAGCTCTCTATTACTCAATTCTACTTGACCACTTGACTGTGGGTGATAGGGAGATGCAATTCTCTGATTAAAATCATACTTAGCAAGCATTTTACGGAAAACACCATGAATAAAATGTGAACCACCATCAGTCATTAAATATCTAGGGACTCCAAACCTCGGAAAAATAACTTCTTTAAGCATTTTAATAGAAGTGTTACGATCAGCACTACTAGTTGGAATAGCTTCTACCCACTTAGTAACGTAATCAACAACAACTAAAATATGTGTGTAACCATTAGAGGCAGGAAAAGGTCCCATATAATCAAAGCCCCAAACATCAAATGGTTCAATAACAAGTGAATAGTTCATCGGCATTTCTTGACGTCGACTAATGTTACCTATTCTTTGACATTCATCACAAGATAGGACAAACTTACGGGCATCCTTGAAGAGAGTAGGCCAATAAAAACCGGATTGCAATACCTTATGTGCAGTTCTATCTCCAGCGTGGTGTCCTCCATAAGCCTCGGAATGACACTTGCGTAGGATCTATTCCTGTTCATGCTCAGGTACACAACGTCTAATAACACCATCTACTCCTTCTTTATAAAGATGTGGGTCATCCCAAAAGTAATGTCTCAAATCATACAAAAACTTTTTCTTTTGCTGGTATGTGAAACTAGGTGGTATAAATTTAGCAACAATATAATTAGCATAATCATCATACCATGGAGCAGTGCGAGAAGTATTTATGACATTTAATTGTTCATCCAGAAAGCTATCATCAATAGGTAGTGGGTCATCAAGAACATTTTCTAACCTAGACAAGTTGTCTGCAACGGGGTTCTCAGCTCCCTTTCTATCAACAATATGCAAATCAAATTCTTGTAGCAAGAGAACCCATCTAATAAGTCTAGGTTTAGCATCTTTCTTTTCCATAAGATATTTAATAGCAGCATGATCCGTGTGAATAGTTACTTTAGAATCAACAATATAAGGTCTGAACTTATCACAAGCAAATACAACTGCTAAGAATTCTTTTTCAGTAGTAGCATAATTTCTCTGAGCATTGTCTAGAGTTTTACTAGCATATTGAATAACATTTAATTTCTTATCAACTCTTTGCCCTAGAACAGCACCTACAGCATAATCACTAGCATCACACATAATTTCAAAGGGTAAATTCCAATCAGGTGGCTGAACAATAGGTGCAGAGATCAATGCTTTCTTAAGTATTTCAAATGCTTCTACACAATCATCATCAAAGACAAATGGTATATCTTTTTGTAATAAATTAGTCAGAGGCCGAGAGATTTTTGAGAAGTCCTCGGTGAACCTCCTATAAAAACCGGCGTGACCAAGGAAACTTCGTATACCTTTGATGTCCTTGGGACATGGCATCTTTTCAATAGCATCAACCTTGGCTTTATCAACCTCAATACCTCTTTCAGAAACTTTATGCCCCAATACAATACCTTCATTAACCATAAAGTGGCACTTTTCCCAATTCAGGACAAGATTAGTTTCTTCACATCTCTGCAAAACTCGATCAAGGTTGCTCAAGCAATCATCAAAAGAGGATCCATAGACGGAAAAATCGTCCATGAAAACCTCACAAAACTTTTCACAAAAGTCAGAGAATATAGCCATCATGCATCTTTGAAAGGTAGCAGGTGCATTACATAAACCCAAAGGCATACGTCTATAAGCAAAAGTACCAAAAGGGCAAGTAAAAGTAGTCTTTGATTGATCATTGGCTGACACCGGTATTTGAGAGAAACCAGAATAACCATCTAGAAAGCAAAAATGTGTATGTTTGGATAATCTTTCTAGCATTTGATCGATAAAAGGTAAGGGGTAATGATCCTTTTTAGTAGCCTTATTTAATTTGCGGAAATCAATTACCATCCTATAACCTGTAATAATTCTTTGCGGGATCAATTCATCTTTATCATTAGGAACTACGGTAATACCTCCCTTCTTAGGGACACAATGGACATGACTTACCCACTGACTATCAGCAACGGGATAAATAATACCTGCCTCAAGGAGCTTTAATATTTCTTTTCTTACCACTTCCTTCATCTTAGGATTCAACCGCCGTTGATGATCACGAACTTGTTTGGCGTCTTCCTCCAAATTTATTTTATGTTGACATAAAGTGGAACTAATGCCCTTAAGATCATCAAGAGTATAACCAATAGCAGCACGGTGCTTCTTCAAAGTTTTCAATAATTTCTCTTCTTCATGCTCTGAAAGGTTAGCACTAATAATAACAGGATATATCTTCTTTTCATCAAGATAAGCATATTTAAGAATATCGGGTAACGGTTTAAGCTCAAACACGGGATCACCCTTGGGTGGAGGAGGATCCCCTAGGATTTCAACAGGCAAATTGTGTTTCAGGATGGGTTCCTGTTTAAAGAATACTTCATGTATTTCCCTTCTTTCATTCATAAACATATCATTTTCATGGTCTAGCAAATATTGTTCCAAAGGATCACTAGGAGGCACGACAATAGAAGCAAGACCAATAATTTCATCCTTACTAGGTAATTCCTCTTCACGGTGTTGTCTACCAAATTTAGAAAAGTTGAACTCATGAGACATATCACCTAGACCAATAGTAACAACATCCTTTTCGCAGTCTATCCTAGCATTAACGGTGTTCAAGAAGGGTCTACCAAATATAATGGGACAAAAGCTATCTTGTGGGGAACCAAGAACAAGAAAATCAGCAGGATATTTAGTTTTCCCACACAAGACTTCAACATCTCTAACAATTCCCATTGGTGAAATAGTATCTCTATTGGCAAGTTTCATTGTGACATCAATATCTTCTATCTCAGCAGGTGCAATATCATGCATAATTTCTTTGTATAAGTCAAAAGGTATTGCACTAGCACTAGCACCCATATCACACAAGCCATGATAACAATGATCTCCTATTTTAACAGAAATAACAGGCATGCCCACCACAGGTCTATGTTTATCTTTAGCATAAGGTTTGGCAATTCTAGCAGTTTCATCACGAAAATGAATAACATGCCCATCAATATTATCATACAAGAGATCTTTAACAATAGCAATATTAGGTTCAACTTTAATTTGCTCAGGAGGTGTATAAGTTCTAATATTGCTTTTACGAACCACAGTTGAAGCTTTAGCATGATCCTTTATTCTAACAGGGAAAGGTGGTTTCTCAACATAAGAAGTAGGAACAATAGGATCATTATAAGTGATAGCCTTTTCTTCAACTTTAATAGGTGTAGCTACTTTTACTTCTATGGGAGGATGATATTTATGTTGGAAATATGCCCTAGAGGCAATAATAAATTGGTTATTATTATATTTCCTTGTTCATGACAATCGTTTATTATCCATGCTAGAATTGTATTGATAGGAAACTCAGATACATGTGTGGATACATAGACAACACCATGTCCCTAGTAAGCCTCTAGGAGACTAGCTCGTTGATCAATAGATGGTTACGGTTTCCTGACCATGGACATTGGATGTCGTTGATAACGGGATCACATCATTAGGAGAATGATGTGATGGACAAGACCCAATCCTAAGCCTAGCACAAGATCGTGTAGTTCGTTTGCTAAGAGCTTTTCTAATGTCAAGTATCATTTCCTTGGACCATGAGATTGTGCAACTCCCGGATACCGTAGGAATGCTTTGGGCGTACCAAACGTCACAACGTAACTGGGTGGCTATAAAGGTGCACTACAGGTATCTCCGAAAGTGTCTGTTGGGTTGGCACGAATCGAGACTGGGATTTGTCACTCCGTGTAAACGGAGAGGTATCTCTGGGCCCACTCGGTAGGACATCATCATAATGTGCACAATGTGACCAAGGAGTTGATCACGGGATGATGTGTTACGGAACGAGTAAAGAGACTTGCCGGTAACGAGATTGAACAAGGTATCGGGATACCGACGATCGAATCTCGGGCAAGTAACATACCGATAGACAAAGGGAATTGTATACGGGATTGATTGAATCCCCGACATCGTGGTTCATCCGATGAGATCATCATGGAACATGTGGGAGCCAACATGGGTATCCAGATCCCGCTGTTGGTTATTGGCCGGAGAACGTCTCGGTCATGTCTGCATGGTTCCCGAACCCGTAGGGTCTACACACTTAAGGTTCGATGACGCTAGGGTTATAGGGAATAGATATACGTGGTTACCGAATGTTGTTCGGAGTCCCGGATGAGATCCCGGACGTCACGAGGAGTTCCGGAATGGTCCGGAGGTAAAGATTTATATATGGGAAGTCCTGTTTTGGTCACCGGAAAAGTTTCGGGTGCTATCGGTAACGTACCGGGACCACCGGGAGGGTCCCGGGGGTCCACCAGGTGGGGCCACCGGCCCCAGAGGGCTGCGTGGGCCAAGTGTGGGAAGGGACCAGCCCCTAGGTGGGCTGGTGCGCCTCCCACAAGGGGCCCAGGGCGCAAGAAGGGGGGGAAAGGGGAAACCCTAGGCTCAGATGGGCCTAAGGCCCACCTAGTGGTGCGCCCCCTCTCTCCCCCCTTGGCCGCCACCCAAGTCCCATCTAGGGCTGGCCGCACCCCTTGGGGGGGAACCCTAGATGGGGGCGCAGCCCTTCCCCCTCCCCTATATATAGTGGGGGTTTTGGGGCTGCCATACACATGAGACTTCCTCTCTCTTTGGCGCAGCCCTACCCCTCTCCCTCCTCGTCTCTCGCAGTGCTTGGCGAAGCCCTGCTGGAGTGCCACGCTCCTCCATCACCACCATGCCATTGTGCTGCTGCTGGACAGAGTCTTCCCCAACCTCTCCCTCTCTCCTTGCTGGATCAAGGCGTGGGAGACGTCACCGGGCTGCACGTGTGTTGAACGCGGAGGCGCCGTGATTCGGCGCTTAGATCGGAAACAACCGCGATGTGAATCGCTACGAGTACGACTCCTTCATCCGCGTTCTTGCAACGCTTCCGCATCGCGGTCTACAATGGTATGTAGATGCACTCCCCTTCCCCTCGTTGCTAGATTACTCCATAGATTGATCTTGGTGATGTGTAGAAAATTTTGAATTTCTGCTACGTTCCCCAACAGTGGCATCCAGAGCTAGGTCTATGCGTAGTTTCTATGCACGAGTAGAACACAAAGTAGTTGTGGGCGTCGATGTTGTCAATTTACTTGCTGTTACTAGTCTTATCTTGATTCGGCGGCATCGTGGGATGAAGCGGCCCGGACCGACCTTACACGTACTCTTACGTGAGACAGGTTCCACCGACTGACATGCACTAGTTGCATAAGGTGGCTAGCGGGTGTCTGTCTCTCCCACTTTAGTCGGATCGGATTCGATGAAAAGGGTCCTTATGAAGGGTAAATAGAAATTGGCATATCACGTTGTGGCTTTTGCGTAGGTAAGAAACGTTCTTGCTAGAATCCCATAGCAGCCACGTAAAACATGCAACAACAATTAGAGGACGTCTAACTTGTTTTTGCAGGGTATGCTATGTGATGTGATATGGCCAAAAGGATGTGATGAATGATATATGTGATGTATGAGATTGATCATGTTCTTGTAATAGGAATCACGACTTGCATGTCGATGAGTATGACAACCGGCAGGAGCCAGAGGAGTTGTCTTAATTTATTGTATGACCTGCGTGTCAATGAAAACGCCATGTAATTACTTTAATTTATTGCTAATCGTTAGCCATAGTAGTAGAAGTAATAGTTGGCGAGACAACTTCATGAAGACACAATGATGGAGATCATGATGATGGAGATCATGGTGTCATGCCGGTGACGAAGGTGATCATGCCGCACCTCGAAGATGGAGATCAAAGGCGCAGGATGATATTGGCCATATCACGTCACTTTATGATTTGCATGTGATGTTTATCATGTTTACATCTTATTTGCTTAGAACGACGGTAGCATAAATAAGATGATCCCTCACTAAAATTTCAAGAGACGTGTTCCCCCTAACTGTGCACCGTTGCGAAGGTTCGTTGTTTCGAAGCACCACGTGATGATCGGGTGTGATAGATTCTAACGTTCGCATACAACGGGTGTTGACGAGCCTAGCATGTACAGACATGGCCTCGGAACACATGCGAAATACTTAGGTTGACTTGACAAGCCTAGCATGTACAGACATGGCCTCGGAACACAAGAGACCGAAAGGTCGAACATGAGTCGTATAGTAGATACGATCAACATGGAGATGTTCACCGATGATGACTAGTCCGTCTCACGTGATGATCGGACACGGCCTAGTTTGACTCAGATCATGTATCACGTAGATGACTAGAGGGATGTCTATCTGAGTGGGAGTTCATTAAACAATCAGATGAACTTCATTATCATGAACATAGTCAAAAGGTCTTTGCAAATTATGTCATACGCTTTAGTTCTACTGTTTAAGATATGTTCCTAGAGAAAATTTAGTTGAAAGTTGGTAGTAGCAATTATGCGGACTGGGTCCGTAAACTGAGGATTGTCCTCATTGCTGCACAGAAGGCTTATGTCCTTAATGCACCGCTCGGTGTGCTGAACCTCAGCGTCGTCTGTAGATGTTGCGAAACATCTGACATACACGTTTTGATGACTACGTGATAGTTCGGTGCGTAATGCTAACGGTTTAAAATTGTGGCGACAAAGACGTTTTGAAACGTCGCAGAACATATGAGATGTTCCGAAGACTGAAATTGGGATTTCAAACTAATGCCCACGTCAAGAGGTATGAGACCTCCGACAAGTTTCTTAAGCCTGCAAACTAAGGGAGAAAAGCTCAATCGTTGAGCATGTGCTCAGATTGGCTGAGTACCACAATCGCTTGAATCGAGTGGGAGTTAATCTTCCAGATGAGATAGTGATGGTTCTCCATAGTCACTGCCACCAAGCTATTAGAGCTTCGTGATGAACTATAACATATCAGGGATAGATATGATGATCCTTGAGCAACTCGCGATGTTTGACACCGCGAAAGTAGAAATCAAATAGGAGCATCAATTGTTGATGGTTAGTAAAACCACTAGTTTCAAGAAGGGCAAGGGCAAAAGGGATACTTCATGAAACAGCAAATCATTTGCTGCTCTAGTGAAGAATCCCAAGGTTGAACCCAAACCCGAGACTAAGTGCTTCTGTAATGAGGGGAACGGTCACTGAAGCAAAACTACCCTAGATACTTGGTAGATGAGAAGGCAGGCAAGGTCGACAGAAGTATATTGGATATACATTATATGAATGTGTACTTTACTAGTACTCCTAGCAGCACCAGGGTATTAGATACCGGTTTGGTTGCTAAGTGTTAGTAACTCGAAATAAAAGCTGCGGAATAAATGGAGACTAGCTAAAGGTGAGATGACGATGTGTGTTGAAGTGTTTCCAAGGTTGATGTGATCAAGCATCGCATGCTCCCTCTACCATTGAGTTTGGTGTTTGCGTTGAGCATGAACATGATTGGATTATGTTTATCGCAATACGGTTATTCATTTAAGGAGAATAATGGTTACTCTGTTTATTTGAATAATACCTTCAATGGTCTTGCACCTAAAATGAATCTCGATCGCAGTGATACACATGTTCGTGCCAAGAGATATAAAATAGTAATGATAGTACCACATACTTGTGGCACTGCCATTTGAGTCATATTGGTATAAAACGCATGAAGAAGCTCCATGTAGATGGATCTTTGGACTCACTCGTTTTTTGAAAAGATTGAGACATGCGAACCATGTCTATTGGTATATATGCATGAAGAAACACCATGCAGATGGATCGTTTGGACTCACTTGATTTTGGATCACTTGAGACATGCAAATCATACTACATGGGCAAGATGACTGAAAGGCCTCGTTTTCAGTAATATGGAACAAGAGAGCAACTTGTTGGAAGTAATACATTTGATGTGTGCAGTCCAATGAGTGCTGAGGCACGCAGTGGATATCGATATGTTCTTACTTCACAGATGATTTTAGTAGATGCTGAGTGTATATACTTGATGAAACACAAGTCTGAATTATTGAAAGGTTCAAGTATTTTCAGAGTGAAGTTGAAGATCGTCGTGACAAGAGGATAAAATGTCTATGATATGATCATAGAGATATCTGAGTTACGAGTTTGGCACACAATTAAGACATTGTGGAAAGTGTTTCACAATTAATACCGCCTGGAACACCACAGTGTGATGGTGTGTCTGAACATCATAACTGCACCCTATTGGATATGGTGCATACTATGATGTCTCTTATCGAATTACCACTATCGTTTATGGGTTAGGCATTAGAGACAACCGCATTCGCTTTAAATAGGGCACCACGCAATTCCGTTGAGACGACACCGTTTAGAGAAACCTAAGTTGTCGTTTCTTAAAAGTTTGGGGCTGCGATGCTTATGTGAAAAAGTTTCAGGCTGATAAGCTCGAACCCAAAGCGGATAAATGCATCTTCATAGAATACCCAAAACAGTTGGGTATACCTCCTATTTCAGATCTAGAAGCAAAAGTAATTGCTTCTAGAAACGGGTCCTTTCTCGAGGAAAAGTTTCTCTCGAAAGAATTGAGTGGGAGGATGGTGGAGACTTGATGAGGTTATTGAACCGTCACTTCAACTAGTGTGTAGCAGGGCACAGGAAGTTATTTCTGTGGCACCTACACCAATTGAAGTGGAAGCTTATGATAGTGATCATGAAACTTCGGATCAAGTCACTACCAAACCTCGTAGGTCGATAAGGATGCGTACTACTTCAGAGTGGTACGTAATCCTGTCTTGGAAGTCATGTTGCTAGACAACAATGAACCTACGAGCTATGGAGAAGCGATGGTGGGCCCATATTCCGACAAATGGTTAGAAGCCATGAAATCCGAGATAGGATATGTTGAGGATATAAACCTTAGAGTCACCCGCCAGGAGGGGCCGGGTTACTCATAAGGATCATCACCTAAAGCCCGGCGCCAAGCTTGAAGACGGTGGGCCAAAGATGGGCTTAAGACCCGGAGATGGCTTCAGGCCCGTAGTTACAACCGTCATTATGGTAGAACTTGTAGAGTAAGGCAAGAATAGTTGAGAGTTCGAGCCGGACACTCTTATGAGCCGGCCGGGGCTCTGAGAGCTGCTGGGCGTCAACCTCTCTATATAAAGGGACGACCCGGCAGCGGTTTAGGGGGAGAGATCTCGTCGAGAGCCAGGCATAGCAGTTAAGCTCCCTGGTCATCGAAACCCTAAGTAATACCACCTCAACTGGACATAGGCTTTTACCTTCACCGTAAGGGGCCGAACTAGTATAAACCCTCGTGTTCCTTGTCCCGTTTAACCCCTTCAAGCTTCCTAGCTGCGATGGCTCCACGACTAAGTCCTAGCTCGAGGACATCTGCCGTGACAATTCCACGACAGTTGGCGCCCACCGTGGGGCCAGCGCACGGTGGATTTGAGTTCTTGAAGGGCAGCTTCGAAGGGCTCAAGGGATACGTTGTGGGCCGGATGACCAAGAGTCGTCGCGGCAAGCTCTACATCGACGATGCAAACTGGGGCCCCGACGCCGGATCAATTGAGTACGGATACCGGGTCCCCTTCGGCGGAATTCATGTTTTCATTGGCAAGATTGGTGAGCCGGGCCCTGAGCCGGATCTCTGCGCCGATCTCATCGAGATGGCTCAGCGCGCACGACCCGCCCGGGCCCTGCCTGCCTTGAAGCATGCTTTTGTGGGATGTATCCATGGAGGGCTCTCTGATGGATCTGGATCTGGTGATGGGACGGCCGCCGGCTCTGACGGCGAGTCGTCCACAGATGAGTCAAACTCGTTGTATCAACTTCAAGATGGCAGGCTCATGGGTTGTTCCGATAGTGACAGTATTCCGGACCCGTTTGAGCCGCCGAGCCGGGTTGGAATCTTCATGGCCGGTGCGCAGCCTGCTCAGAACCCTGCTGCTGGGGCGGGAAACCCGGTGCCCTCGCCGGCTCAGGTGCTGATGGATCTCACAGACAAGATGACGGCCCTGTTAACCGCCGCGGTTGACCCGGCGGATCAAGCTCAGCATGACGCGGAGGTGGCGCAGTTAAAGTTAGATCTAGTGAAAGCCAAGGAGGATCTGGCAGCGGAAGGGATCAGGATGGCTGCGGAGAGGGCGGCTCTCGACGCCCAAACTCAGTTAATTCAGGCGCAGTCCTTCCGGCTCACAATGGATCAGAACGCGTCCAATGAGGTCATGAGAAGGAGGCATCAAAAGGCCCAATCTCGACTCCCTCCGGTCTACGATCCTCGAAACCTCTTCAACACGCCTGTAACACCCCGAGAATCATGCTACAGTAACTCTCTGAGATTAGGCTAATCATGTTGCTAAACAGGGCTTGATCACAATTGCATCACATTTCTTTTCAAACTCCTAGTTCAAACTTCAATTAAAATCAAAGTGGAAAATAAAAGTTTTCAAAAATTTAAACAAAAATGTTCGGTGGGTGCCAAATAATACACTGGTAATTATGGTGGAGAAAACACATTTTTATAAAATACCTAAATACTTTTAAATGAAATAAAACAGAAAAGAAAATAAACAAATAAAAAGAAAATGCAAAAGAACACAGACAAAAAAAAGAAAAAAAAGGAGAAGGCCCTCCCCCCCCCACTGGACCCCTGGCCCGACTGGGCCGACCCCCGGCCCAGCCCACCTCTCCCGCTCGCCCCCTCCCTGTTCCCCCGACCGGGGTCGGAACAGGGGCAGTCCCCGCCGCACCACCTCGCCGGCGACGGGGAGGATAAGGGCGCCAGCACCCCCGCCTCCTCGGGCCTCTCTCCCACTCGCCCCGCTCTCCTCTCGGCCCCTGCGCCTCTCTCTTTCCCCCCCAGATCCGCGCTGCTCTCTCCTTCCCCACGCCCGACGCGGTCGCCGCCGTTCCCGTCGTTCACACGGCCACCGTGCCCACCTCGCCGCCCCACGTTGTCTCCAAGGACCGCCGTCGCCCGCTGCTTCGTCTGGTGCAGCCCGTTGGAGACCGGAGCCCCTACAACGAGCACACCGAGCTCGTCTTCAACTTCGGACACCGGCGGCCCCCTTCTTCCCCGGCGCCGACCTGCTGCTCCTAAGCCTCTCACCGGCCTCCGTGTGCCGCGCGGTGAGCCTTCCCCCCTCCTCCCCTGTCTTTTCTCTCTCGCGCGCCCCCTAGCTGCTTCCCCACGCACGCCCGAACGCCGCGCCGCGAAGCTCGCCGCCGACGAGGCTCCGGTGACCTGTTGGTCACGGGCTCAAGCCCGTTGCACTCCCCACCTCGCGTAGATGCCCCCAGCCCCTCCGCTTGCTCGATAGCCCGCCGTAGCCTCGTTTCCGTCGGGCACCCGTGCGCGCCGCCGCCTCCCCCGCTCGCCGGCGCCGATTCCGGCCAAGTCCGGCGAAGCCCCGGCCACCCCTGGATGCGGCGCTGCGAGCCCTTTCGAATGGGCCTAGCCCCGCTCCTCCCCGAGCCCCGTAGCGCGATTCCGGCCAACTCCGGCGAGGGGCCGCCGCTGTTTTGGTCGCCGGAGTTGCTCCGGCGCCGGCCGCCGACGTGGCCGGCCTGGGGCCACCCCAGGGCCACTGCCAGTGGGCCCCGTGGGTCCCAGTTGACTGGGTTGACCCAGTCAACTGCTGACTGGGCAGGCCCAGCCACTGACATGCGGGCCCCGCCGCAAAATTAAAAAAAAAGGAGAAAAGAAAAATGTTTTATAAATAAAAATAATTAGATTAACTAATCACTCACTGACATATGGGGCCCACCCCTCTAATTAGACTGTTAGTTTAGTTTAAATTAATATTAGACTAACAGAGGCTGACATGTGGGTCCCACTGGACCCACCTGTCTGGTTTGACTGGTCAGCCGACCTGTTGACCTGCTGACATCAGCATTGCCTCATGCTGACGTCATAATTCATTTTTGCTTGATTTAAATAATTCCAGAAATTCAAATAAACTTTGAAAATTCATATCTTTTAAACCGTAACTCGGATGAAAATGTTTTCTATATGAAAGTTGCTCAGAACGACGAGACGAATCCGAATACGCAGTCCGTTCGTCCACCACAACCTCCTAACCTATCAAACTAGCAACTTTCCCCCTCCGGTCCGTTTGTCCGAAAACGCGAAACATTGGGAATACCTCCCGGATGTTCCCCCCCTTCGCCGGTACCACCTACTGTCGCGTTAGGGCACACCTAGCACCGCTCATTGTCATGTCACGCATCATCATGCTTATGTTTGCATTGTATTTACTGTTTCTTCCCTCCTCTTCTCTCCGGTAGACTACGAGCCCGACACTGCTGCTGTCCAGTTCGACTACGGAGTTGACGACCCCTCCTACTTGCCAGAGCAACCAGGCAAGCCCCCCCTTGATCACCAGATATCGCCTACTCTTCTCTATTCTGCTTGCATTAGAGTAGTGTAGCATGTTACTGTTTTCCGATATCCTATCCTGATGCATAGCCTATCCTTGCTACTACTGTTGATACCTGTACCTGCAATCCTACATGCTTAGTATAGGATGCTAGCTTTCCATCAGTGGCCCTACATTCTTGTCCGTCTGCTGTGCTATACTATCGGGTCGTGATCACCTGGGCGGTGATCACGGGTATATACTTATATACTATATGCATGATACATGTGGTGACTAAAGTCGGGTCGGCTCGTAGGAGTACCCGCAAGTGGATCTTTGTGGCGGAGCGACAGGGCAGGTTGAGACCACCCAGGTGAGAGGTGGGCCTGGCCCTGGTCGGCGTTCGCGGTTACTTAAGACGCTTCACGAGATCTTGG
Source organism: Triticum aestivum (assembly GCF_018294505.1). Taxonomy (NCBI): domain Eukaryota; kingdom Viridiplantae; phylum Streptophyta; class Magnoliopsida; order Poales; family Poaceae; genus Triticum; species Triticum aestivum. The sequence continues at coordinate 431,323,755 of NC_057799.1, read as the reverse complement.
TATTTGATCTGAGTCTGGCCATTTGGTCTATACGCACTAGCCATCTACGCGGGAGTAGTTATGGGTATCCCGGCGTCGTGGTATCAGCCGAAGCCTTCTTGACGTCAGCGACTGAGTGGCGCGCGCCGGATTGGACTGGAACGCCACTAGGCTAGGTCTGCTTCCGGCCGCGTACGCAACGTGCAGGTGTGCATAGGGCGATGGGCCCAGACCCCTGCGCGCATAGGGTTAGACCGGCGTGCTGACCGCTTTGTTGTGCTTAGGTGGGGCTGCGACGCGTTGATCTTACGAGGCCGGGCATGACCCAGAAAAGTGTGTCCGGCCAAATGGGATCGAGCGTGTTGGGTTATGTGGTGCACCCCTGCAGGGAAGTTTATCTATTTGAATAGCCGTGTCCCTCGGTAAAAGGACGACCCGGAGTTGTACCTTGACCTTATGACAACTAGAACTGGATACTGAATAAAATACACCCTTCCAAGTGCCAGATACAACCCGGTGATCGCTCTCTAACAGGGCGACGAGGAGGGGATCGCCGGGTAGGATTATGCTATGCGATGCTACTTGGAGGACTTCAATCTACTCTCTTCTACCTGCTGCAAGATGGAGATGGCCAGAAGCGTAGTCTTCGACATGACTAGCTATTCCCCCTTTTTATTCTGGCATTCTGCAGTTCAGCCCACTGATATGCCCTTTTACACATATACCCATGCATATGTAGTATAGCTCCTTGCTTGCGAGTACTTTGGATGAGTACTCACGGTTGCTTCTCTCCCTCTTTTCCCCCTTTTCTTTTCTATCTGGTTGTCACAACCAGATGCTGGAGTCCAGGAGCCAGACGCCACCGTCGACGACGACACCTACGACACTGGAGGTGCCTACTACTACGTGCAGGCCGCTGACGACGACCAGGAGTAGTTAGGAGGATCCCAGGCAGGAGGCCTGCGCCTCGTTCGATCTGTATCCCAGTTTGTGCTAGCCTTCTTAAGGCAAACTTGTTTAACTTATGTCTGTACTCAGATATTGTTGCTTCCGCTGACTCGTCTGTGATCGAGCAATTGTATTCGAGCCCTCGAGGCCCCTGGCTTGTATTATGATGCTTGTATGACTTATTTATGTTGTAGAGTTGTGTTGTGATATCTTCCCGTGAGTCCCTGACCTTGATCGTACACATTTGCGTGCATGATTAGTGTACGGTCAAATCGGGGGCGTCACAACGCCAGGTGCAGGGTCTAGTAACCCGCCAGGGATCATAGTGCCCGGGTCTGGGACCCCTGTTCAGCCACAAGTAATGGGGCCTCCCCGGGTGAACCCTGCCCCGCCTCAGTATGTGCCAATACCGCCGGGTCATTATGCTAACCCGCTGGAGAACATGGTCGCCGCAGCAGCACGGCTGGCGGCCCTCCCAATTGACGGCGACTCTCCAATGGCTATTGAAACCCGCCGGGTCAGAGAACTCCTTCAGACAGCACTGGCGCAGCAAGAGGCGTACTCTTACAGCCGGGACAGTATCCACTCAACCCCTCTTCCAGGCCGGAGCCCGAGTTATAGCAGACACATGGCCTCAGCGACCGGCTCAAGTAATGTCCGACGCCATGACCCGCCCCCTGGCCATGGCCCGGCTCATAATGGAGCCTGTCACGCAACAGACCAAGACAGAGCACGGCAAGAGGCGGAGCAGGTGCCTCAGTTGACGGCTTACCAGACTCCCCCGGCTTATCCGACGACTTCCGTCGACGTGGGTATCCCTATGAGGACTGGAGGTGTCCCTTGTTTAGTGCCAGCTCTCCGCAACGAACGTCTACCCAAGGACTTCAAAGGCCCTAGGAAGGTGCCTAATTATACGGCTGACTTACAACCCGGAGCCTGGATCGAAAGTTACGAGATGGCCATGGAACTGCTGGAGGTCAGTGAAGCGGCGATGGCCAAGTACTTCACCATGATGCTAGATGGGACTGCCCGCACTTGGTTGAAAGGGCTGCCGCCGAATTCCATCGGGTCTTGGGCACAGCTGAAGGCCCGGTTCATACAAAACTTCAAAGACACCTGTAGGCAGTCTATGTCAATTGTGGATTTGACTAACTGTAAACAACAGGAGGGTGGGTCTATGGCACATTGGGTTCGCCGGGTCAAAGAGATCATACATTCATCGGATAAGATGGATGCCAGCTCTGCAGTCTTAATGTTGGAGCAGAATTGTCGTTTTCTGCCCCTGAAGATGAAGCTCGGGCGGCTTAAGCGCGACTGCAATGATATGGGTACGCTGATGGCGGCTCTCGTCAAGTACGCCGATTCTGATAGTACCAAGGACGCCGCTTCAGATGATGAAAGGACAGGGAAGGGAAAGAAGAACGGCAATGGCAAGGGTCCTCAGCATAACCCGGGGAACCAAGGAGGTGGTAAGCGTAAGGCCGACGGCAGCCTAGAGTTCGTGGCCAACGCTAGCTCACAAGGTAATAACCAGCGACGCAAGGGGAGGCCGCCTCCCCGAGCCGGCGGGTCAGGCCCGACGCTAGAGCAGCTATTGAATGAGCCCTGCCCGAGGCACAGCTCTAGGGAGAAGCCAGCTACTCATCTATGGAAGGATTGTGCGATCATGAAGGCCTTTAAGACTTCCAATGCCTTTAATGGCAACAATGGCCCGGGCGGCGGCTCAGGCGCCGGCGGTTTTCATGGCCCGGGCGATGGTTCAAATTCTAATCCTTAGAACGGTCAAGGGGGCTTTAATCAGCAGTCTGGCCAGGGTCATCAACAGCAGCAGGGGGGTTATCAGACCAATCCAAAGCAGCTTAGCAGTGGACAGTATCATGTATTTACCACCAGCCTGTGTAAGCGAGATCAGAAGCTTCATAAGAGGGCTGTGAATGCTGTTGAGCCGGCGGTTCCACGCTATTTAAGATGGTCTGAGCAGCCTATCGTGTGGAGTAGGGAGGATCACCCTCCCCGGGTGGATAATCCGGGTCACTTAGCCTTGGTGGTGGCTCCTCAGGTGGGAGGATATAAGTTCACTAAGGTGCTCATGGATGGAGGCAGCAGCATCAACATCCTCTATTATGAGACTTTCCGTCGTATGGGGTTGATTGATAAGAACCTCAGCCAGTCAAACACTATTTTCCATGGTGTGGTGCCTGGTAAGTCGGCTTATCCAGTTGGCAAGATCGAGTTGGAAGTGGCCTTTGGAGACGAGCACAACTACAGGGTGGAAAAATTGACCTTTGAGGTGGTCAAGATAAGAAGTCTGTATCATGCCATATTTGGGCGGCCGGCTTACGCCAAGTTCATGGCACGGCCGTGTTACGTGTATTTACAGCTCAAGATGCCGGGTCACAATGGGACTATTACGGTTCATGGCAGCCGGAAGGTGGCCTTGGAGTGTGAGGAAGGTGATGCAGCCTATGCAGAATCTGTTTGTGCAACAGAGGAGTTGAAATTTTACAAGGACAATGTTGACCCAACAGATATGACCTCTCTGAAAAAGCCGACTACGGAGCATGAGCCGGCAATGAAATTTAAGTCGGCTGATGAGACTAAACTTGTTGATTTCGTTCCAGGTGATTCATCTCAGTAGTTTAGCATCAGTGCCAATCTGGATCCAAAATAGGAAAGCGCGCTCATCGAGTTCATCCGTGAGAATAGGGACATTTTTGCATGGAAACCTTCTGACATGCTAGGTGTACCTAGAGAGCTCGCTGAGCACACTCTCAATGTTGATCCGAAATTTAAGCCGGTCAGGCAATTCCTTCGGCGGTTTAATGAAGAGAGGCGGAAAGCTATTGGTGAAGAGGTGGCCCGGCTCTTGGCGGCCGGGTTTATTGTTGAAGTCTTTCACCCAGAGTGGTTAGCTAACCCGGTGCTTGTGCTCAAGAAGAACGGCACCTGGCGGATGTGTGTGGACTACACGGACTTAAACAAGGCGTGTCCGGCTGATCCTTTTGCCCTTCCCCGTATTGATCAAATCATTGATGCTACGGCGGGTTGTGAGCGCTTAAGTTTCTTGGATGCTTATTCTGGATATCATCAGATTAAAATGGCAGTTAAGGACCAGGAGAAGACGACGTTCATCACTCCCTTTGGAGCCTTCTGCTATGTGTCCATGCCCTTTGGACTCAAGAGTGCACGGGCGACTTATCAGCGTTGCGTGCAGAACTGTCTTCATAACCAGATTGGGCGCAATGTTCATGCTTATGTGGATGATATTGTGGTTAAATCCAGGAAGGAGGAAACCTTGATAGATGATCTGAGGGAAACCTTTGACAATCTCCGGGTCTACAAGATGATGCTTAACCCGGCCAAATGTGTTTTTGGTGTTCCTGCAGGCAAGCTCTTGGGTTTCTTGGTTTCTAACAGAGGCATTGAAGCTAACCTGGAGAAAATCAAGGCCATCACCTCCCTGGCTAAGCCGGCGTGTATAAACGACGTCCAGCGCCTGGCGGGTCGTATCGCTGCTTTAAGCCAGTTTATAAGCCGTTTGGGTGAGAAGGCCATGCCATTATATCAGTTGATGAAGAAAACTGATGACTTTGTCTGGAATGATGCAGCTAATACTGCTTTTGAGGATTTGAAGAGGCAGCTGGCAGAACCCCCAGTCCTTGCTGCTCCGGTTGACAAGGAGCCTTTATTGCTGTATGTGGCTGCTAACACACGAGCCGTCAGTGTGGTTGTGGTGGTGGAGCGCAAGAAAGAGGGTAAGGAGCATCTGGTTCAGCGGCCGGTTTATTATGTCAGCGAAGTGCTCATCGAGTCCAAACAGCGGTATCCACATTGGCAGAAGCTTGTTTACGGTGTGTTCATGGCAAGCCGGAAGCTTAAGCATTATTTCCAGGGTCACCCCATCACTGTGGTCAGTTCTGCCCCCCTTGGAGATATCATTCAAAACAGAGAGGCCACAGGGAGAGTGGCTAAGTGGGCTATAGAGCTCGGGCCTCATGGTCTGAAATACATGCCACGCACTGCTGTTAAATCTCAAGCCTTGGTGGATTTCATCAACGATTGGACAGAGCTACAAGTGCCCGAACAAAAGCCGGATAACACATATTGGGCTATTCACTTCGACGGGTCCAGGCAATTGGAAGGCTCGGGGGCTGGAGTCGTGTTGGCTTCCCCTAAAGGTGATAAGTTCCATTATGTGTTACAGTTGATGTTTCCTTGCACTAACAATGCGGCTGAGTATGAGGCCTTGCTCCATGGTCTTCGGATGGCTAAGGAGATGAGTTTGAGCCGGGTAAGGTGCTTCGGCGACTCAGACTTGGTGGCTCAACAAGTATTAGGCAAGTGGGACTCCAAGGACCCTCTCATGGTGGCTTATCGCCGTGAAGTTGATGCCATTGCTGGGCACTTTCAGGGTTACCAAGTAGAGCACATCGATCGCAGGAAGAACGAGGCGGCTGATGCCTTAAGCCGGCTGGGCTCTCAGCGAAAACCGGTGCCGCCTAATACTTTCCTGGACGTTTTGCATAACCCTTCTGTTAAGTTGCCTACAGAGGAAGACTTGGCTGTCCCTGACCCGGAGGCACGACTGGTGGCGGCTCTCCACATCATCCCGGACTGGACAGTGCCCTATCTGGCTTACATGACCCGGGGAGATTTGCCTGAGGATGAAACTTTGGCCAGACAAATAACCCGGCGGTCCAAGTCAATGGTTGTTATCAATGGTGAGCTGCATCCCCGCAGTGTTACGGGAGCGTTCCAGCGTTGTGTCTCCCCTGAGGAAGGTCAAGAGATCTTGCGTGAGATTCATGAAGGGGATTGTGGCCATCATACCGGCTCAAAATCCCTTGTGGCCAAGGCTTTTCGTCATGGTTTTTATTGGCTGACGGCTCATGCTGATGCGGAGGACTTGGTCAGTAAATGTGATGGTTGCCAAAGGTTCTCGCGACGGGCCCATGTGCCGGCTCAGGAGCTGAGGATGATCCCAATTACTTGGCCCTTTGCGGTCTGGGGGCTTGATATGGTTGGGCCTTTTAAAAGGTCCAAGGATAAGAAGACCCACCTCCTGGTGGCAGTTGACAAATTCATAAAGTGGGTTGAAGCAGAGCCAGTTAGCAAGTGTGACGCAGCCACGGCAGTTCAGTTTATGAAAAAGGTGATCTTTCGCTTTGGTTTTCCACACGGCATTATAACTGACAATGGTACCAATCTATCCAAAGGCGCCATGGAGGAGTTTTGTCAACGAGAGCATATTCGACTTGATGTTTCATCAGTGGCTCACCCTCAATCCAATGGTCAAGCTGAGAGGGCTAATCAGGAGATTCTGAAAGGCATCAAGCCCCGGCTTTTGGTCCCTTTGCAACGGACGCTGGGTTGTTGGGTGGAGGAGTTACCCTCCGTGTTGTGGAGCATCAACACTACTCCTAACAGGTCTACGGGTTTCACGCCTTTCTTCATGGTTTATGGAGCGGAAGCAGTCCTCCCCAGTGACATCCGTCATGACTCGCCTCGAGTGGCGGCTTATGTTGAGGCGGATAATGAACAGGCGCGCGAAGATGCTCTTGACTTGTTGGACGAACAGCGTGATGAGGCGACAGCTCGATCTGCGATTTACCAGCAAGACCTGCGCCGTTATCACAGTCGCCGGGTTAAGTCCCGGGTCTTCCAGGAAGGTGATCTGGTGCTCCAGCTCATCCAAGATCAAACAGATGCGCACAAGCTATCCCCGCCTTGGGAAGGACCCTTTGTGGTCAGCAAGAACTTGCACAACAGGTCATATTACCTCATTGACATTCGGGAGCACAAAGATTCACACAAGTCGGAGGAGGAGACCCGTCGGCCGTGGAACATAGCTCAGCTTCGGCCTTATTACACTTGAGCCACCGGCTCTCGTGATGTACATATTTCTATAAGCCGTGTATATATTATGATAAGCAATAAAGCAGGACCTCTGTCCTTTTTCTCCTCCAAAGGTAAATGTGTTGTTTCCATTACAAGATCACATGGTAACTTGGAGGTGGATCCGGCTTATGATCGTATTCGAATCTAGCCGTACACAATATAATCAGTTGGGGGCTTCCTGTTCAAACATAGGTTGTATTCGAACCAAAGAGAACATAGCTGTCGATACCCATTTGATTGGCAAGGTGCCGAGCTCATTGGGGAGTTTTCTTTGATCATACTTGAATCATAGTTCAACCCCCTTTGGGAACCGACGTGGATCGTATTCGAATCATCGTCGTTAAACAACTCCTAAGGTCATTTGGGGGCTTCCTGTTCAAACATGGGTCGTATTCGAACCAAAGAGAACATAGCTGTCGGTACCCTCTTGATTGGCATCGCCACACCCACTGGGGGCTATATGATCGCATTCGAATCTTAGCATAACCCCTTTGGGACGGGTCTCTGGTCGTATTCGAACCGGAAGCCCCTAAGCTTTTCTGATTTGCAACGAGTCCTTCTGATTGTTTCAATAGTGTGCACGGCGGGTCTCACTTTGTCGGCTTAACTTTGATTCACAGTGATAGTCAAACATAATCGGCGTTATTAAGACTGGTAAACCGGAATTGAGGTACCAACCTTATTACCCGGGTTATATAATCCAGAAGTGTACTTGAAGGCCGGTAAGTGTGTTATTACGGTTATATCAAGGACATCATTGAAGACCAGTATTTCATGACTTAGATCTCTATTCCGGGTTATATGTACGAGACTACGATGCTCAGTGCGGTAAGCCGCCTAGAGACTTGTGATTTGTTTTTCTATGCAGGATAGTTAAAGACAACTATTTGAGCTTGAGGAAAATGAATGATCAATTATGACCCGGAGGAATGTAAGGAAGCAACTTCCATGAAATTCAGCATTCAACACGTGCACGATGGCACGACAAAGTTAAAATGTTGGTCCTATTCTATTACAAGACTCCCCGAGTCCAAAAGGGTGAAGCATTGTTTAAAATAAGCCGCCTACAGAGTTAAGACGCTTGCTGGGTCAAAGCTTCCGGCTCATCCCTCTCCGCTCCTCTGGCTGTTCCCAAGACCTGGAAGGTTGACGATTTCCAGTCAATGCCGCTTAGAGCTTCAAATTGAGCTTCCTCGTCAATTAACCCGGCCGGGTCAATTTCCGGGGCAAAGGTATGCTTACGAGTCGGCGGGACTAGGCTGATGGCTTCATAACGCAGAGTGGGGATCCTCTGATTTTCTGCATCGTAGCCCGGCTGGTACTTGGTCAGATCAGTGTCATTTCCAATCAGGGTAGCCACCGGGCGCACGATCTTCACGCAGGCTGCAAAGTCCTTTTGGTCGAAAGGGGTGCCGTCTTCCTTCAAGCTGGGGTAACCAAGTGCAATGTCCGCCGGGTCTAGCTCTGGAAGGAAGGCCTTGGCCCGGCTCAGTGCAGCTATGGCTCCAGCTCTTGCAGAGGCCTGGCGCAGCTCTTGGACACGTTGAGGAAGAACGGCTAGCCGGCGAAGTACTTCCGCCAGGTGAGTCGGAACCTCATTTGATAGGGCCACCACAGCCAAAGCCCGCTATGACCCGGTGTAGAGTTGCTCCACCAGGGTGTACACGGCCTTCAGCTTGGTCTGCATGTTCTGATTAAGGTTGGCGCTTCTGGGACCTATTTAACAAAGTAGGATAAACCGTTCTCAGTAATGGGAGTTATGAGATATAAAGGTTATGAACTTATTGAGAGCCAGTGGAATAACTTACCGAAGATGGCGGCGACCATATGTGACACATGGCGTTTTAAGCTGGAGAGTTCGGCGGTTCTCTCCGACAGAGCCTTCTCCGCCTGTTCGGCCCGGCTTACAAGTGCAGCCTTCTCTTCGGCCCAAGTCTTCCTTTCAGTTTCAAAGTCCTTCTTCAGCTTCTCTTGAGCAGCGATACTGGACACAAATTTGGCATTGGCCTTCCGGGTCTCAGTTTCCTGAGTCTTCAGGCGGCTCTTCAGATCAGAGATGTCAGCCTCAAGCTTCTTGCAAGCAGCCTGCACAATTTCCGGGTTATAGTATGAACAGTTACTATGCAAATTTAAAGTCCCAAGCGCTTTCCAAGCAAAGACACTTGGCACTTGGGGGCTAATGCATGTTGAACGTTTCTATCTACAAATTACCGGTTCATGGAAGTAAGCCGGAACTTAAGTCTACAACATATTCAATCATAAGTCGTCGACTTGGGGGCTAGTATGGTAAAGATAACTATGCAGTAAGCAGTAGAGTGGTACCTCAGACTTCTGTTGTATCTGATTCACCATGTTGATCTCCAAATCCCGGCTCTTGTGCACCTGACTCACATAGCCGGAGACGATCTCTCCGACGCTCAAGTTTGTATAGTTGGTGAGGTCCAGATTGGCCCGGCTGCGCTCTAGCAACTCTTCCTTGGCGGAACACTTGGCCAGCACAGTGGGTCTCCCCGGCTCAACAAACTCAGTCCGGGTGATTACCACGTCCGGGTCATCGGCCGGCTGAGCCGGGCTGGAGATATCCGGGTTGGTGGAAGTCTCCATGGCTGGCTCATCGGTGGGAGCGGTGGCTTCAGGAGCAGAGGCAGCTGGCGGCTCTTGAGCGGAAACTTCCGGTTCCGTCACGACCGACTCCTCCGCCGGCTTATTCTTCTTTGCTCTTTTACTGAGCTTTGCTTGAGCACTGAAAGGACAAGAGGTTAGTACAAAAGTATGAGTAAAGATAAAGCACAGCGAGAGATGATTATCATTACCCGGGTACGGTCTTGAAAGCCGGCAGATTCGACTGCATCGAGTCACCAGAGGAAGGAGACGTTTCCTGATAATTTGAATCAGAAGAATTGAGAGGTTGACGTATAACACCCGCCAGAGGATGAAAAGGATATAAGTTGGAGATAACCTCGGTCCGGCGCTTCCTTGATGCCTCAGGTAAGCCGGAGGAGAGGTCAGCATCCTTGTTAGCCCGGGTGTGCCGCCGGCTCTCATGAGTCTGTTGCTTCAAAAGAAATTGAGGATCTTGATAAGCTAAAGGATGTGAAAATCTTACTTTCCGGGTTACCCTTCGGACTTTCAGCCTTGGCAAGGGCTCCGAGTCGAAGGAAAGTGTCATTACCTCTTCAACCACCGGGTTACTTGCTCCGGTGTCATCTTGTTGATGAACAGTATTGATAAGGTGGACAGAAATAAACAAGGAATACAACAAGAGCTTACAAGTTCAGGGGTTACCTCTGACTCAGAGCTGTCACTCAGTTGAAGCAGCTCTGAGGCAGTGGGCCTGCTTCCCTTCTTGCGGGGAGCGGCTCTCTTGGCGGCTTTCTTAGCCTTCCTGGCCTTCTTGGCCGCCTCATGGTCATATTTGACCTTCCAGAATTTGTCATCAGCCTGAAAAATACAATGACTATTTCTTAAGGTTCAGATGAAAGCTATCTACAGAAGAAAATAAGATGTTCAGATCAGCGGCTTACCGCTGGGGCCGGGTTGGTCTTGCAGAAGGGGCTTAAGCTGGTCCTCCCGCAGTCTGCCAAGCTCTCGTTCAAGAGAGCCTTGGTCATGTCTTCAGCAACGTCTTCAGGAAGATCGTTGCGGCTGTCTCAGGGGGTCATCTTTCCGGCCCGTGTACTCACACATTAAGCCGGGGCGGCGGCTCAAGGGGATCACCCGCCACGAGATCCAGACCCGGACCAGATCAATGCCATTGAGGCCATTCCCCAGGAGAGCCTTGATTTTGTTGATGGAGGTTGGCGCTCCGCCTGAGATAGCTTGTCTGACAGAGGGTGAGTTGGTTCCAGACGCGAGGGGCGAAAGCCGGGCAGCGGGCTCTCGTCAGCCGGCGAAGTGTCCTGGCAGTAGAACCACGTCTGGTTCCAGTCCTTTGGGTGGCTTGGCGGCTCGGCGTAAGGAAAAAGGCAGTCTCTCCGACGTTGAATGGAGATTCCACCAAGTTCCAGGCTTGGTCCATTGGCGCACTCATTCTGGCGGTTCAAATAGAATAGCTCTCTAAAGAGCAGAAGGCTGGGCTCCTCTCCAAGATAGACTTCGCAGAATACTTGGAAGTTGCATATGTTCGACACCGAATTGGGTCCTATGTCTTGTGGCCGCAGGTCAAAGAAATTCAGTACATCTCTAAAGAACTTTGAGCCGGGCGGTGCGAAGCCCCGGCTCATGTGATCAGCAAAAATTACCACCTCCCCGTCCCTTGGCTGTGGTCTCTCCTCTGATGGGTCGGGGGCACGGTAGGACATGACGTCCTTCTTGGGCAGGTAACCCGACTTCACAAAATCTGCTAAGGTCTCGTCGGTGACGTTGGACCTCATCCAGTTGCACGTGATGGATGCTTTCGGAGCTTTGGGAGGCATGGTGAAAGTCGGAAGCCTATGATAAAAGGAAATGTCCGGTTTAATTATAAGCCGGGGGAAATTTACAGTTCAATGTTTAAAGTGGCGGCTTATGGCGGGGCCTAATGACATATAGCTAAGTGCTTCGGGTTATCTAAGCCGCTGGAGGTACTTAGAGTAGTTCAATTGTCTACAGTTTTATCATAAATAAGCCGGCAAAATTCACGGAGCGTGGCTTCTTTTGAGCCGGGAGTGTAAGCCGCCATAGCTCAGCAGATGCAGTTTTTTACTAAGTGTGGTGAAAACAAGTTTCACAGATCACAGTAAAAATTTTGGATCAAAATGGTCGACTAAAGAGGAAAATTTCTGGACCTAAAACAGACGCAGAAGAAGTTCACGGGTTCGAACGGAGCCTCTATGCAGTAAAAGGGGATCTATATACATTGGGAATGGAAGTGAAACAGCTACCGCAATAGTTTGGTGTAATCTAAGGATCAAGAAAAGGTGGTAATAACGAAATCTACCGAGGACTCGCGAGGAACGGTGATGAACACGGGAAGAACAGGAAGAAACCCTACTGCAGATCTGTTCTATGGGGTAGCAAAGACTTACAGGTGCTGGAAAGGTGCGGAGGTCGCCGCAGTTTATCTGGTCACGTCAGGTTGATGCAGCGGCCGGAGGCGGGGAAGACTCAGAGACCCGCGGCGGCGGCGGCAGCGGAGCTCGAGCGCAGCACAGTGGCGAGAGGAAGAAGATGGAGGTGGCGAAGTGGCTGGAGGCTCATTGGGCCGGGCTATTTATAAGGTGAGACTCATAAGTGGGCGCGAGAAACGAGGAGGTCACGTCGCGGTTATCTCACCATAAAAACGCCTCGATTTTCGGGATGGCAGTAAAGATAAGATCCGTTGCGGATATGGTGGAGTAAAAAATGGACTTAATGGAAGATGACATCACGGCGGATTACCCGGAATCCAGAGGATGACGTCACGCTGGGTTATGGCCTTCACACAGTTGTAAGCCGGAGATTTTCTGTCGAAAGGATTGAAGATTGACATGAGCCGGCTCAAATCAATCTGGGGCCTAATGTTGAGGATATAAACCTTAGAGTCACCCGCCAGGAGGGGCCGGGTTACTCATAAGGATCATCACCTGAAGCCCGGCGCCAAGCTTGAAGACGGTGGGCCAAAGATGGGCTTAAGACCCGAAGATGGCTTCAGGCCCGTAGTTACAACCGTCATTATGGTAGAACTTGTAGAGTAAGGCAAGAATAGTTGAGAGTCCGAGCCGGACACTCTTATGAGCCGGCCGGGGCTCTGAGAGCTGCTGGGCGTCAACCTCTCTATATAAAGGGACGACCCGGCAGCGGTTTAGGGGGAGAGATCTCGTCGAGAGCCAGGCATAGCAGTTAAGCTCCCTGGTCATCGAAACCCTAAGTAATACCACCTCAACTGGACATAGGCTTTTACCTTCACCGTAAGGGGCCGAACCAGTATAAACCCTCGTGTTCCTTGTCCCATTTAACCCCTTCAAGCTTCCTAGCTGCGATGGCTCCACGACTAAGTCCTAGCTCGAGGACATCTGTCGTGACAATTCCACGACAAGATCCATGTATCAGAACAAAGCATGGACTTTGGTGAACTTGCCCGATGATCGGCAAGCCATTGAGATAAATGGATCTTTAAGAAGAAGACGAACGTGGACGGTAAGGTTACCGTCTATAAAGCTCGACTTGTGGCAAAGAGTATTTTCACAAGTTCAAGGAGTTGACTACGATGAGATTTTCTCATCCGTAGCGATGCTTAAGTCCGTCGGAATCATGTTAGCATTAGCTGCATTTATGAAATCTGGCAGATGGATGTCAAAACAAGTTTCCTTACCAGTTTTCGTAAGGAAAGGTTGTATGTTATACAATCATAAAGGTTTTGTCGATCCTAAGGATGCTAAAATGTATGCTAGCTCCAGCGATCCTTCCATGGATTAGAGCAAGCATCTCGGAGTCAGAATATACGCTTTGATGGAGTGATCAAAGTTTTTGGGTTTATACAAAGTTTGTTAGAAACTTTTATTTACAATAAAGTGAGTGGGAGCGCTACAACATTTCTGATAAGTATATGTGAATGACATATTGTTGATCCGAAATGATGTAGAATGTCTGGAAAGCATAAAGGGTTGTTTGAAAGGAGTTTTTCAAAGGAAGACCTGGATAAAGCTGCTTACATATTGGGCATCAAGATCTATAGAGATAGATCAAGACGCCTGATGATACTTTCAAAGAACGCACACCTTGACATGATTTTGAAAGAGTTCAAAATAGATCAGCAAAGAAGGAGTTCTTGGTTGTGTTACAAGGTGTGAGTATTGAGTAAGACTCAAGACCTGACCACAGCAGAAGAGAGAGAAAGGACGAAGGTCATCCCCTATGCTTTAGACGTAGGCTCTACAGTATGCTATGCTGTGTACCGCACTTGAAGTGTGCCTTGCCATGAGTTGGTCAAGGGGTACAATAGTGATCTGGGAATGGATCACATGACAGCGGTCGAACTTATCCTTAGTATCTAGTGGACTAAGGAATTTTCTCGATTATGGAGGTGAAAAGGAGTTCGTCGTAAAGGGTTACGTCGATGCGAACTTTGACACTAATCCGGATGACTCTGAGTAGTAAACCGGATTCGTATGGTAGAGCAATAATTTGAAATGGCTCCAAGTAGCGCGTGGTAGCATCCACAAGATGACATAGATATTCGTAAAGCACACACGGATCTGAAAGGTTCAGACCCGTTGACTAATAACCTCTCTCACAAGCATAACATGATCGAACCAGAACTCATTGAGTGTTAATCACATAGTGATGTGAACTAGATTGTTGACTCTAGTAAACTCTTTGGATGTTGGTCACATGGTGATGTGACCTGTGAGTGTTAATCACATGGTGATGTGAACTAGATTATTGACTCTAGTGCAAGTGGGAGACTGTTGGAAATATGCCCTAGAGGCAATAATAAATTGGTTATTATTATATTTCCTTGTTCATGACAATCGTTTATTATCCATGCTAGAATTGTATTGATAGGAAACTCAGATACATGTGTGGATACATAGACAACACCATGTCCCTAGTAAGCCTCTAGGAGACTAGCTCGTTGATCAATAGATGGTTACGGTTTCCTGACCATGGACACTGGATGTCGTCGATAACGGGATCACATCATTAGGAGAATGATGTGATGGACAAGACCCAATCCTAAGCCTAGCACAAGATCGTGTAGTTTGTTTGCTAAGAGCTTTTCTAATGTCAAGTATCATTTCCTTAGACCATGAGATTGTGCAACTCCCGGATACCGTAGGAATGCTTTGGGTGTACCAAACGTCACAACGTAACTGGGTGGCTATAAAGGTGCACTACAGGTATCTCCGAAAGTGTCTATTGGGTTGGCACGAATCGAGACTGGGATTTGTCACTCCGTGTAAACGGAGAGGTATCTGGGCCCACTCGGTAGGACATCATCATAATGTGCACAATGTGACCAAGGAGTTGATCACGGGATGATGTGTTACGGAACGAGTAAAGAGACTTGCCGGTAACGAGATTGAACAAGGTATCGGGATACCGACGATCGAATCTCGGGCAAGTAACATACTGATAGACAAAGGGAATTGTATACGGGATTGATTGAATCCCCGACATCATGGTTCATCCGATGAGATCATCGTGGAACATGTGGGAGCCAACATGGGTATCCAGATCCCGCTGTTGGTTATTGGCCAGAGAACGTCTCGGTCATGTCTGCATGGTTCCCGAACCCGTAGGGTCTACACACTTAAGGTTCGATGACGCTAGGGTTATAGGGAATAGATATACGTGGTTACTGAAAGTTGTTCGGAGTCCCGGATGAGATCCCGGACGTCACGAGGAGTTCCGGAATGGTCCGGAGGTAAAGATTTATATAGTGGGAAGTCCTGTTTTGGTCACTGGAAAAGTTTCGGGTGCTATCGGTAACGTACCGGGACCACCGGGAGGGTCCCGGGGGTCCACCAGGTGGGGCCACCGGCCCCAGAGGGCTGCGTGGGCCAAGTGTGGGAATGGACCAGCCCCTAGGTGGGCTGGTGCGCCTCTCACAAGGGGCCCAGGGCGCAAGAAGGGGGGGGAAGGGGAAACCCTAGGCTCAGATGGGCCTAAGGCCCACCTAGTGGTGCGCCCCCCTCTCTCCCCCCTTGGCCGCCCCCCAAGTCCCATCTAGGGCTGGCCGCACCCCTTGGGGGGGAACCCTAGATGGGGGCGCAGCCCTTCCCCCTCCCCTATATATAGTGGGGGTTTTGGGGCTGCCATACACATGAGACTTCCTCTCTCTTTGGCGCAGCCCTACCCCTCTCCCTCCTCGTCTCTCGCAGTGCTTGGCGAAGCCCTGCTGGAGTGCCACGCTCCTCCATCACCACCATGCCGTTGTGCTGCTGCTGGACGGAGTCTTCCCCAACCTCTCCCTCTCTCCTTGCTGGATCAAGGCGTGGGAGATGTCACCGGGCTGCACGTGTGTTGAACGCGGAGGCGCCGTGATTCGGCGCTTAGATCGGAAACAACCGCGATCTGAATTGCTACGAGTACGACTCCTTCATCCGCGTTCTTGCAACGCTTCCGCATCGCGATCTACAATGGTATGTAGATGCACTCCCCTTCCCCTCGTTGCTAGATTACTCCATAGATTGATCTTGGTGATGCGTAGAAAATTTTGAATTTCTGCTACGTTCCCCAACAATTTAAACCACTTCTCCTTAGGGAGATCAATATGAGCAGCAAAAGATTCACAAAAAGAAGCTACTATCTCAGATTCAAGTCCATATTTAGTGCTAAATTTACAGAAAACATCGGTATCCATAAAAGATTTAACACAATCATACTTAGGTGTCATACCTGACTCCTTACCTTCACCGAGATCCCAATCTTCAGAGTTGCGTTTAACTCTATCCAATAAATCCCATTTGAATTCTATAGTCTTCATCATAAAAGAGCCAGCACAAGCAGTATCGAGCATGGTGCGATTGTTATCCGAAAGCCGAGCATATAAATTTTGAATAATCATTTCTCTTGAGAGGTCATGATTGGGGCATGAATATAACATTGATTTAAGCCTCCCCCAAGCTTGAGCGATGCTTTCTCCTTCGCGAGGCCAAAAATTATATATATAATTGCGATCACGATGAACAAGATGCATAGGATAAAATTTCTGATGAAATTCCAATTTCAATCGTTTGTAGTTCCATGATCCCGTATCATCACATAGCCTATACCATGTCAACGCATCTCCCTTCAAAGATAAAGGGAAGACCTTCTTCTTAATAACATCACCAGGCACACCTGCAAGCTGAAATAATCCACAAACTTCATCCACATATATTAGGTGCTCATCAGGATGCTTTGTTCCATCTCCTGCAAAAGGATTAGCTAGCAGTTTTTCTAACATACCCGAAGGGATTTCAAAGTGGACATTTTCATTTTCGGTAGGTTCAGTAGGTTGAGGAGCAACTCTTTGCTCTACTGGTCGGGGTGAAGATACCCCGAACAAGCCCCTCAGAGGATTACTTTCCATAGTAACAAATGACAGTAAATTTCAACACACTATATAAATTTTTCCTTACCAAATTCCACCTACCAAAGGCGCTTCACTCCCCGGCAACGGCGCCAGAAAAGAATCTTGATGACCCACAAGTATAGGGGATCTATCATAGTCCTTTCGATATGTAAGAGTGTCGAACCCAACGAGGAGCAGAAGGAAATGATAAGCGGTTTTCAGCACGGTATTCTCTGCAAGCACTGAAATAATAGGTAACAGATAGTTTTGTGATAGGATAATTTGTAACGAGCAACAAGTAACAAAAGTAAATAAAGTGCAGCAAGGTGGCCCAATCCTTTTTGTAGCAAAGGACAAGCCTGGACAAACTCTTATATAGAGAAAAGAGCTCCCGAGGACACATGGGAATTATCGTCAAGCTAGTTTTCATCACGTTCATATGATTCGCGTTCGGTACTTTGATAATTTGATAGGTGGGTGGACCGGTGCTTGGGTGTTGCCCTTACTTGGACAAGCATCCCACTTATGATTAACCTCTATTGCAAGCATCCGCAACTACAACAAAAGTATTAAGGTAAGCCTAACCATAGCATGAAACATATGGATCCAAATCAGCCCCTCACGAAGCAACGCATAAACTAGGGTTTAAGCTTCTGTCACTCTAGCAACCCATCATCTACTTATTACTTCCCAATGCCTTCCTCTAGGCCCAAATAATGGTGAAGTGTTATGTAGTCGACGTTCACATAACACCACTAGAGGAGAGACAACATACATCTCATCAAAATATCGAACGAATACCAAATTCACATGACTACTAATAGCAAGACTTCTCCCATGTCCTCAGGAACAAACGTAACTACTCACAAAGCATATTCATGTTCATAATATGCATAAAGGATCTGAACATATGATCTTCCACCAGATAAACCAACTAGCATCAACTACAAGGAGTAATCAACACTACTAGCAACCTACAGGTACCAATCCCAGACTTGGAGACAAGAATTGGATACAAGAGATGAACTAGGGTTTGAGAGGAGATGGTGCTGGTGAAGATGTTGATGGAGATTTCCCTCTCCCGATGAGAGGAGCGTTGGTGATGATGATGGCGATGATTTCCCCCTCCCGGAGGGAAGTGTCCCCGGCAGAACAGCTCTGCCGGAGCCCTAGATTGGTTCCGCCAAGGTTCCGCCTCGTGGCGGCGGAGTCTCGTCCCGAAAGCTTGCTTATTATTTTTCTTCAGACGAAAGACTTCATATAGCAGAAGATGGGCACCGGAGGGCCAACAGGGGGCCCACGAGGCAGGGGGGGCGCCCAGGGGGGTAGGGCGCGCCCCCCCACCCTCGTGGCCAGGTGGAGCCCCCCTGGCGTATTTCTTCCGCTCAATATTTTTTATTATTTCCAAAAATAACTTTCGTGGAGTTTCAGGACTTTTGGAGTTGTGCAGGATAGGTCTCTAATATTTGCTCCTTTTCCAGCCCAGAATTCCAGCTGTCGGCATTCTCCCTCCTTATGTAAACCTTGTAAAATAAGAGAGAATAGGTATAAGTATTGTGACATAATGTGTAATAACAGCCCATAATGCAATAAATATCGATATAAAAGCATGATGCAAAATGGACGTATCACAAGACTTCTCCCATGTCCTCAGGAACAAACGTAACTACTCACAAAGCATATTCATGTTCATAATCAGAGGGGTATTAATATGCATATAGGATCTGAACATATGATCTTCCACCAAATAAACCAACTAGCATCAACTACAAGGAGTAATCAACACTGCTAGCAACCCACAAGTACCAATCTGAGGCTTTGGGACAAAGATTGGATACAAGAGATGAACTAGGGTTTTAGAGGAGATGGTGCTGGTGAAGATGTTGATGGAGATTGGCCCCCTCCCGGTGAGAGGAGCGTTGGTGATGACGATGGCGATGATTTCCCCCTCCCGGAGGGAAGTTTCCCTGGCAGAACAGCTCCGCCGGAGCCCTAGATTGGTTCCGCCAAGGTTCCGCCTCGTGGCGGCGGAGCTTCGTCCCGTAAGCTTGCTTATGATTTTTCTCGGACGAAAGAGTTCATATAGTAGAAGATGGGCACCGGAGGGCCACCAGTGGGGCCCATGAGGCAGGAGGGCACGCCCAGGGGGGTAGGGCGCGCCTCCCACCCTCGTGGCCAGGGTGTGGCCCCCTCTGGTATTTTCTTCGTCCAGTATTTTTTATTATTTCCAAAAATAACTTTCGTGGAGTTTCAGGACTTTTGGAGTTGTGCAGAATAGGTCTCTAATATTTGCTCCTTTTCCAGCCCAGAATTCCAGCTGCCGGCATTCTTCCTCTTTATATAAACCTTGTAAAATAAGAGAGAATAGGCATAAGTATTGTGACATAATGTGTAATAACAGCCCATAATGCAATAAATATCAATATAAAAGCATGATACAAAATGGACGTATCAACCAGTCAAAATCTTCCTTGAGACCCATTTGCTTCAGATCTTCTTCACCATACAGATGTGACAGAATAGCCCAGGTGCGACCGAAGACTTCATGGAGGTAGAAATGGTTTTTCTTCACTGCATTATCTGTAGCAATCATGTTGTGAAGAATAGAACCAAACTGACGCTCAACCCATTTGTGGTTTCGATCCACCTTCTGGTGAAGACTAAGAAGAAGCTCACAGTCAGTCATCACTCTTGGAGCAGTGGCTTGAGGATTTGGCTTGGATGCATTTGCAGCAGAGTCATGAGTGGCAGAGTCATCATTGGTGGAATAAGATGCAGCTTTGCGAAACTGACCATCCAATGGACGAATGCCTTCATCAATAACAGCTGGTGCCTTGCCCTTTTCATCAGCTGAGGAATATGTCCGCTTGAGGACTTCAATTGGGGGCAAGTAGTTGAGGTGATTCTGAAAGTCAACCTTGTAGTTGAGTGAAGACCTTGTTCTGAGGAATCTCATAATCCAAGGGGCATAAGGCTTCAACTCAAATGGAGAGAGTGCAACATTTGCCAGATTCCTCATGAAGAAATCGTGATAATTGACAGGAATGCCATGTATGATGTTGAATAGCAGATTCTTCATGATGCCAACAATTTCCTCATCAGATGAGTCGTGGCCTTTGATTGGACTCATAGTCTTGGTCAGAATGCGATAGACAGTTCTTGGCACATATAGCAATTCCTTCACGAGGAATTTTGTTCTTGGGGCTTCACCGGGCTTCAGAGGCTTCATTAGCACTTGCATGTAATGAGCAGTGAGTTCAGGCTCTTGGTACAGACAACGAGCACCTTCAAGGGGAGGACTGATTGGCAGGGCATGAAGTAATTCAGAGGGCGGTGCTTTGTAATGCGTATTTTCGGTCATCCAGTCCAACACCCAAGAGTTGATATCATCAGCATCGCCTGTGATGTGCAGGGTTGCATAGAATTGAAGAGTGAGCTCTTCATTCCAATCGCAAATATCTGTGCAAAAGTTGAGCTCCTGCATCATGAAGCACACTGAGGACTGGGGTAAAGCAAGGCAGTGATTCCATGTCCATGTGAGGAATATGTTTGTGGTCAAAGACTTTTTCCTTGTTGAAGAGCAGTGAAGAATAAAAATTTGCTTGGCTGGCAGTTCAGAAACGCTTCCTTCTAAGACGAGCAGAGTCATAAGGATTATAGTCAGTGAAGAAAACATGCTCGCCGAAGAAGTCATCAGCCTTGAATTTCTGCTTCTTCGAGAAGGGATCC
Source organism: Triticum aestivum (assembly GCF_018294505.1). Classification (NCBI taxonomy): domain Eukaryota; kingdom Viridiplantae; phylum Streptophyta; class Magnoliopsida; order Poales; family Poaceae; genus Triticum; species Triticum aestivum. The sequence goes on along the minus strand of NC_057799.1, from coordinate 431,303,243 downwards.
TTTGGCTTGGGCTGAGGAGTATCAGTCAATTGCATCACCACCTCAGGAATCGCAATCTCAGGTTCCACGCGCTGAGGAATTTTAGGTTCTTCTTCAGTGACAGCCTGGGTTTTTAATTCTTCATTAACATTTTCTTCAGCACTAGTGGCTGGAATCTCTTCATTGACAGACGGGGTTGCACGAGGTTCTTCAGATCCCATTTGTACTTCAGTATTGACAGGGAACTGAGGAATTTGTTGCGGAGGTGTGAACAGAGGTGAGTTGGGGTGCTGACTTTCCCAAAAGTCATCATTCAGCACAGGAGTTGTACACCCAATGTCCACATCTTATTCTTCACTCTTTTCCTCAACGCCGGCCTCTTCAGCAGTGAACTGAGGCATGTGCGATGAGACAATTGGGGTTGAAGGGATTGCATCCGCTTCAATTTCTTCATCCAACTGCTCTGACGAAGCAGCAGAAGGAATCTCTTCATCTGATTCACTTGGAATCACATATCCTTCATCAAAAGGAACAAGGTCCTTTGATGGCATGGATGAGACCGGAATAGCATCAATTGGATTCGCAAAAGAGCTGGTCAATGGCTTCATCTTCTTCGGAGCTGAAGAATCTGATGAAGTTGATGCTTTCCTTTTCTTCACAGCTGCACGCTCTGCAGCCTTGGTCTTCTTCACATCTGATGCAGAAGGAAGAATTGGAGTTGGAGAAGGTGTAGGAGGAGCAGAGGAATTTGGTTCATTTACTTCAGGCTCAGCGGTAGAGGCTTCAGCTGGCCTGACAGTTTCTTCAGGCGCAACACTAGTGGATGCCCTGGCAATTTCTTCAGCGGCTGGAATGCAGTCATCAGCCCTGGTATTCTGAGTTTCTTCAGCAGCCTGATTGTCATCAGCGGTGCTGGCATTTTCTTCAGTCGGCTGAGCAGATGCCTCAGCCTGAGGATTTTCTTGTTGTGTTGGGTCTGCAACATTGGAAGTGAACTTCTCAGTCAAATTTACAAACCTGACTTTGGCTCCAAGCCAGTCAGCGCGGTATACGTCAAATTCATCACTGAGTTTCTTGATCTCAGATTGAATTGTGACAAGTTCTTCAGTTGTCATAGAGACAACATTTTTCTTCAGGAAGCGCTCCTTCTTGTACTACGCTTTCTTGATCTGCCTGGCCTTTTCAAATTTCCACTTTTCTTCCTGAATAAAGGCAGTCAACATATGACTTTGGCCAGGAGTCAGCTTGAAATCAGGCATAGGAGTGTTGGGGTCCTTGTGCCAGAGATCAATGTAATCAAGGATCAATTTTGGATCCAAAAGCAGAGGCACATTTGTGCCTTTGGCTCTAGCGTCCTTGAGCTGCCTGTCTCTGATGATTTCGGCAAGTTCTTCATCATCAGCTTCGTCTTCATCAGACGGCACTTGGAAGGCGACCTGCTTCTTGTGAGGACTTGGGCGAGAGCCTCGTCCAGCAGTGGCCTTTTTCTTCAGCAGAGAGGGGCCAGCTGATGAATTTGGTGCAGCTAAAGAACTAGCAGAGACTCCTGAGGCAATAGAGATGCCTGTAGTCCTTTGGCACGTGGCGAGATGCACAGTGCTGAGGTTTTTGTCGGAGGAGCTGAGGACTTTGGCGGAGGAGCTGGAGCAGCTTGAGGAGTTGGCCGTGAGGGCTTTGAAGAGTCTGGCCGTGAGGGCATTGAGGGTGAAACACTTGGCTTATGAGCAGGTTTCTTAGCCATGGCCTTATTTGGCTTGGCAACAGAGGCCTCAGCAGTGGGAGCAGCAGCAGCAGAGTCTTCATTAAATTTCCTCACTGCTTCCTTAGCTATTTTGGCTAGCTTGGCCTGGCGCTTGGCCCATTCATCAGGATAGACCTCACCACACTTGAGGCTGGTGGGATCTGCTTCTTGGCCAGGTGCCAATGGAGGTCTTGGGCATGGAGGATTTAGAGCGAATTTCTTCATATACTTGGGAGTAACATACCTGTACTCCCTCCATTCCCGTGCCCATCTCCTCTCTATTCTTTGAGTGCGCACCTTGCGCTGATTTTTGTCCTCCTTGCCAAATTTGGCCTCATCAGGAGTGCAATAATCCTTGTATATGTCATCAGGGATCTCGAAAGCAGTATTGACCTTAGGCCTCTTTCCTCCCTTCTGTGGCTTTTTACCGTCAGCCATTTTCTTCAGCTGAAAAATATGAACAACGGAATTTTCTGAAGAGGTGTGCAACTTTTCTTCGAGGAACGCTGCAAATGAGTTAAGTTGATGAGAACCTAGAGATTCAGCAGCGGACATGAGTACCTGTGAACAGAGTATAGTTGCGAGGAATTTGGAGAGGTCATATGCGTTCTCAGAAGTTTTTTAAAAAGAATAAGTTTGAGGAATTTGACCAGATGAGTCTTGAATAATTTCACTAAGCGTTCTTTGTCTTAGGTTCCAGAGTTGTATAGATTGAAAATCCATACAATTGAGGAATCTTGAAGAAAAATGTAGCTTAGAGAAACGGGTCAAGAACAGATGACATGTGAGGTGTTTAGTGTGTGAAGATTTGAAGAATAAAACACCTTTGAAGATTTTGTAGAAAACATTTGAATGAAGGAGGGCAGTAAAAGTAACTTTTAATTACCCTTGATGATTAACACAATGAACTGGTAAGTGTAGATGTGAAGCTCGTCATTTCAGATCTTCCACGCCCTAACTTGGCAGAGGAAGACAGCTAAGGCGGCGGCGGAGTGAAGAAATCCGCAGCCGGCGCGAGTACGACGGCGACGAGGTCGAGGCAGTGAAGCTCTTCCTCACCGGCGACAATGGAAGTAGCGGCGGCGCTAGGGTTTGAGAAGCTCGAGCGGGAGAGAGAACGAGCGGAGTAAAAATGAAGTGAGGAAGGGGAGGGGTATATATAGCCGTGGTGAAAAACTGTTCGCCCGAAGAAATTGGACGAACGTGCCCCTGACCCTTCTCATTCACCTGACATGTGTCACCCACGTACTGAGAGGTGGCGATCGTGTGAGATCGTGGGTGAATAGATAAGTATTATCGTGGGATGCGGAACAGTTTAGGCAGCAACAGCCGAAAATTGAGATAAGATAAGTTTTAAAGTTCCGTTCACAAATTCTTCAGCTGACAAGGACACAGTGAAGATTTTGAACGAGTTTCAAATAGAACGCACATGAAGAATTTGTGAATAGACTAGGTTGAGTTTAGCATAGAGGGGGAAGGGTCCGATCACATTCACTTAGCAGAAAAAAGCAACTTGAAGAATTAGCAATAAGTGAATGTTGTCGAGGACATAAACTCTATATATATAGCCACTGAAGAAAAACGACGGAAACAATGAAGACAATGCAAAGTTAAAAAAATGAACAACTGAGGAATTTCAAAAACTGAGGAAAAACTCAAATTGAAGATTTTCAACTTTTGGTGGTGGTGTAACCCACCGTATAAGAATGATGATTTCAGACACCGCGTACAATTGTCATAGGGTTTTGAGAATCAAATTCTTTGTTAATTTCTTCATACTTAGAGTGTTAGTCTTCATTGATTGAAGAAAAATGTTTCTTCATGTGTTGCACATCTAAGTCATCAATTTTGCATAAGTGTTAGGATGAGTGTCCTTTTCAAAGAACATTCGAAGTTTCTAGGATATTTAGCTCACACTGCAACTTGCTAAATCTCTTCTCATCCAAGGGCTTTGTGAAGATATCGGCTAGCTGTTCTTCAGTCCGTACATGCTCAATAGAGATGTCGCCCTTCCACACATGATCACGAAGAAAATGATGACAAATTTGAATGTGCTTTGTCTTTGAGTGCTGAACTGGGTTGTGAGCAATCTTGATTGCACTCTCATTGTCACAGTAGAGAGGCACATTCTTCATGTTGACGCTGTAGTCCTTGAGAGTTTGCTTCATCCACATCAATTAAGCACAGCAAGAACTAGCAGCAATGTACTCAGCTTCAGCAGTAGACAGTGATACGCAGTTCTGTTTCTTCGAGGACCAACAGACCAAAGATCGTCCGAGGAAATGGAATGTGCCTGATGTTGACTTGCGGTCCACACGATCACCAGCATAGTCAGAGTCTGAATATCCCATGAGATCAAAAGCCGAGCCCTTGGGGTACCATAATCCAAGTGTTGGTGTGTGAGCTAGATATCGAAGAATATGTTTCACAGCTTTATGGTGTGATTCCTTCGGTGTCGCTTGAAGTCGGGCACACATGCAAACACTAAGCATAATATCTGGCCTAGATGCACATAAATACAATAAAGAACCAATCATGGAGCGGTATACCTTTTGATCGAAGTCAATACCATTTTCATCAGTGCATAGATGGCCATTTGTGGGCATTGGAATTTTGACCCCTTTGCAATCTTGCATGCCGAATTTCCTCAGTACATCCTTAAGGTATTTCTCCTGAGATATGAATATGCCATTGTGTTGTTGACGAATTTGAAGACCTAAGAAGAATTTCAATTCTCCCATCATAGACATTTGATATTCTTCACTCATCATATAGGCAAATTCATCACTGTAACGTTGGTCAGTACAGCCAAAGATAATATCATCAACATATATTTGGCACACAAACAATTCACCATCATAAGATTTAGTGAAAAGAGTAGGGTCAAGTGAACTGGGTTTGAAGCCTTTCTTCATGAGGAATTCCTTCAAAGTATCATACCACGCCCGAGGGGCCTGCTTGAGGCCATAGAGGGCCTTATTGAGTCTGAAGACTTTGTCATGATGCTTTGGATCTTCAAAACCTGGGGGTTGAGCAACATATACTTCTTCCTCAAGCTTACCATTGAGGAATGCACTTTTCACATCCATTTGATATAAAGTGATATCATGATGGTTAGCATAAGCAAGTAATATGCGAATAGCCTCAAGTCTAGCAACAGGTGCAAAAGTTTCATCGAAATCAATTCCTTCAACCTGTGTGTAGCCTTGAGCTACAAGCCGTGCCATATTCCTCACCACAAGGCCATTTTCATCTTGCTTGTTGCGGTAGATCCACTTTGTGCCAATGATATTGTGCTTGCAAGGATCTGGACGATTAACCAGTTCCCAGACGTTGTTGAGCTCGAACTGATGTAATTCCTCTTGCATAGCTTGAATCCACTCAGGCTCCAGAAATGCTTCATCTACCTTAGTGGGCTCTGTGATAGAGACGAAAGCAAAGTGCCCACAAAAGTTAGACAAACTAGATGATACCCCGCGCATTGCTGCGGGAATTTGTTGCATCGTATAGGAGAAGGATTTATTAAGTGAGTAAGTACTAAACCATAAAAAAATCATTAAAAAAGTTATGAGAGGCTTCAAAAATTTCATTGATAAAGAAGGTTAGCTTGTCAGTTTCATAAAGTTTTCATAGTACTGAAGTAGTTAACTTTTTGTCAGATTATCAGCGAAGATTGAACCAATGAATCATAATGCATATGAAAACTTTTAGTTGAACATGCTGGAACAGAGAGACCTATATGAAGATAAAAAAATCAATTAGCTATCTTTAGTTGAACACGCTGGAAGAGATAGCCTTACATGAAGAACAAAAGGGTTATCTAAGGTGACAGAGTGAAATTCTGAAGACGTACATTTGACCGAACTGAAAAGGGGTCGCATCCACTAACCTCATCCATTCTTATCTGACAAATACAATGGTTCTTTTCAGGGGAATACATAATAGTTCCTCGAATTGGGACTACTAAATATTGAATTGGTTTGAACCACCATAACTAAGAAAAACACATGTTAAATGTTGAAGATCTTCACAAACTGAGGAAAAAATTGACTGAAAAATACCAGTTCTTGTGTATTCTCTACTTGGATCGTAAACCATATACTACATCCTAAGATCAATTTAGGCGGACTCAATATTTTCTGGGCATAAAGGCCAATCATGATATAGCAATATATTGATTCTAAGTACATAATAAGACATCCATGTTTGCGCTAGTCCCATCGGGCATAATCCATTAAAAAATATAGTAGCACATACGTTTTCATTCAACTATGTTTGTTAGTGATTCCTGTCTATAAAGAGTCCAATCTCATCACAAGAATTCATATGGCTGAACAAAAGGAAATCAATGATATGCTCCAGCGCCATATGACATAAAAGCATCGGTAGGAAATCTGGAGAAAATGCCATGTAAATTTATTTGGATCCATCTGTAGCAATGGCCTTCCTGCAAATGACACATGACGAAGAGTAAAATTTCACGAAAATCTAGTTATGTATATCTACATCCAACCTGACTGAGAAAATGGAGATGGCAGATCAAGATGAGCGACATGACTGGCTCAGGCGTCATTCATCATCTAGTTTGAGGAAGATGAACATATGCGTGGGGCATCCTATAATTTGTTGCAGCAACAAAAATCAAGTGTTCTTCATTGTTGTATCCAATTGATTGCAGATTGAAAGACACATATCATTTCTTCCAATTAAATCCAAACACCATGAATCATCAATAAATTGAACGGGTAGGAAGCAAGAGTCAAAGGATTGGGGATTAATAAGAATCCCAAATTATGCAACATGATTGAACAGCTAATAAAGACGAAGGTGTACTTGTAGAGTGATTCGGATTTGCCGATCAGGTGGCTGCGGGGTGGCACCATGGTGGCGGCGAGGGCTCCTGTTTTGTCCGTCCAACAGACTTGGTACCTGAAGGAGATGGGGATGAGCGATGTTGAGGAAGACGTACCATAGAGTTTTTCAGATTCCCAAGCAGGCGTCCTGTCGGTGCGGTGGCGGCGGTCAGGTCTCCAATGTATCCCATCTAGCACATGTGCTACTGGGCGGAGATGAGCATCGACGAAGGAGGCTTCAACTCGTTTTGACTTCCCAGAGCAAAAATTATCAAATTTGGATAAGGACTTTGGACACCCAGCTATGGTAGTACTGATGCAAATAGAGAAGATTCGGAGGGAGAAGAAAACCCACCAGATTCATCTACAAAATAGTATGGTAGACGATGGATGAATTAAACTTGTGTTCCGCAGCCTGATGGGATTGCTTGCCGCCGCTGCCGGCTTCTTTTGCCCCAGATTGTTCATGGCTGTCTGTGCGAGAGGAGGGGCCGTAGCAGGGCAACACCTGCGCACAAGCTTCCTCAGTTGCGGGGGTGGCCACATCAGGCACGTCCGGAGCCTTCGGCATGAGAGGCCCGGAACAAAGCGTTCGACTGGAATCAGGGCCGCGATGGCGATGGCCACGCCATCGCGAATTCGCGAGATAGGACCGGAACAGAGCTGCGCGACCAAGGCCGCCGGCGGAAGGAGGGCCCGGAGCAGAACAACGGCATGCGCACCGACTGATTTGGCTGCACTGGGATTGCGGCATCGATCACTCCTTCCACGGAAAGGTTGATGGGGATCCAACGCGAGCGCCATAGCTAAGAGCTCGAACGTGCTTACAATCAGGAAGGGCCTTGGTGCGGGAGGAAGTGCATGGTGGGAAGGTATTGGAGGGACGGGGAGATTGGAAAACGGAGGGGTGGATGATTGCTCGCATCCCGCATCCTTTTCATGTGCGTTTGTTGTGGGAAGACCGGAAGTGGCAGAAGAATAGGAGAAGATGAGCAGTCCGAGAAATTAAAGGCCTTGAGACATGTGCAATTGGCGAGTGGCTGCGAAAAACTGACGGCTGATGTGGCACCATGATAGATGGATAGGCTTCACTGAATGATGACGTGGCATAAAGATGATGTTGATAGTGTGCATGGTGAGAGAATTGGTAGTAGTGGGGAGCAACTTCTTAAGAATGTAAGATGTGAAGCTCTTGAGCGTGTGAGAGGACCTGGAATGTTGATGTCGCTGATGATTTTCTCAATCTGCACTTCGTTTGCAACGCGAGGATGAGCGGGTTGTCGTCGAGGAATTTGATCAGCATTTTCTTCAGCACCATTTTCTTCAGATGCATCAGCATGACGTTCTTCACGTTCTGGAATGATTTCTTCAGCTAATTCTTCGGTAGGAATGACAACCTCGGTAGCTTTGAACTTGATGGATTCCTCAGGCGACTGTTCATCTAACACAGAAGGTAGGTGCTCTCTTTGCGAGCCATTAGTTTCATCGAACCGCACATCTACAGTTTCAACAACCTTGTGAAGAACGTTGTTGAAGACTCTGTAGGTGTGCGAGTCCTTTCCGTAACCAAGCATAAAACCTTCATGTGCTTTCGGTGCAAATTTAGAGTTGTGATGAGGATCTCTAATCCAACATTTAGCACCGAAGACTTTGAAATAACTCACATTGGGTTTCTTGTCAGTGAGGAGTTCATATGCAGTCTTCTTGAAGAATTTGTGAAGATATACTCTGTTGATGATGTGGCATGCAGTATCAATTGCCTCAATCCAGAAACGACGAGGCGTCTTGTACTCATCAAGCAATAGAACAGATAAAGCAGTATGAGGACGTGAGAAAATAGGATTCATTTCTTCATGATTAGCCTGCGTCCTTTCAGGCATTTTCAGGTCTCCAGCAAATTCTTCAGACGTTTAAGCATGTCTGGAGACCTGACCCTGCAGAAGAAATTAGTTCTTTTTCTTCACCACCCACATCTGAAGGGGTGGCAAAGAGTCCATCACTCTGCGAGCTCCATACGAGAAAGGTGGCATAGGAGCCAGTCCATTTCATTTCACATAAGAGGAGTTAGGATAAGCATATGAATAAGCAGAGAAATTCTTCGAGGACTTATGAACATAACGATTAGAAGAATAATGCTCATATTCATAGCCCTTAGCTCTTCCCTGCGAAACAGAGGTGTTAGCACGATATGAAGAATTTGATCCACATGAGGAGTTTGGTCCATATGGGGACTTGGATCCATATGAAGAATTTGGTCCATATGAAGAATTTGATCTGGGGTTCCTTTTCTTCATAGGTGGTGTCATGACGACATTCACCTGAAGATTTTCAAGGCACCTTTTGGGAACCCAGATTTTCTTCATAGGGGAACCATTCCTGCAGTTAGTGCCAACATATCTAGCAAATACTTCACCATTCTGATTTTTGAACAGTTTATAGTTGGAGTCAAATGACTCATCAGAACAATGAGGAGATTCACATGTAAAGCCAGATAGATTAGATGGATCTACTGGAGGTCCCTTTGCAGCAACCCATGAGGTTTTGGGGTACTGCTCAGGCTTCCAATATGTTCCATCAGCATTGATTTTCCTCTCAAAGGCAATATCCTCTTTCCTAGGGTTCCTGTTGAGGATCTGCTTTTTAAGCACATCACAAAGAGCCTGATGCCCTTTGAGGCTTTTGTACATGCCTGTCATGTACAATTCCTTCAGCCCTGCATCATCAGTGATACTAGCATTGTCCTCAGATGAGGAATTAGTGATAGCACAGACAGATGAAGAATTTGTAGCATTAGAAGCATTTGAACATTCAGGTGAAGAATCAGCAGATTCACGTTCAATGCACTTCAAACATGGAGGAACAAATTCTTCCTGAGCAGCGCTGATTTGTTGAGCAAGTAATGAATCGCGCTCCTTCTGAAGATCTTCATAACTCACCCTTAGCTTTTCAAGATCTTGCTTTCTTTGAAGAAATTCATAAGAAAGCTTCTCATGATCAGATAAGAGAGTGTTATGATGACCTTGAAGGTTGTCAAACCTAGATTGAAGTCTCTGAAGACTATCAGTCAAGGTTTTAGTGCGATCCATTTCTTCACCCAACATATCATCACATTTGTCTAGCATGTTTTGAACCTTCTCAAAAGCCTTTTGTTGTTTCACAGCAATCTTAGCAAGTTTAGAGTAACTAGGCTTGAGGTTTTCATCAGATTCATCTTCACTTGATTCAGAGGAGGGGTATTTGAGTACCTTGGCACCTTTTGCCATGAAGCAATAGGTGGGAGCGTAGTCATCATTGTCTTCATCAGCCTTGTTGGTGGAGCCATTTTCTTCAGAGTTGAAGATAGACTTGCTGACGAATGCAGTAGCGAGAGCTAGGCTCGCCACACCAGACTCGGACTCCTCAGATGCCTCCTCTTCCCCATGTTCCTCAGATTCAGCCTCAGAGTCCATTTCTTTGCCAATGAATGCCCGAGCCTTCTTGGAGCTGCTCTTCTTGTGCGATGAAGACTTTGAGGATTTTGATGATGAAGACTTTGAAGATTTCTTCTTCTTCTTCTTCGCATCATCAGAACTGTAATCCTTGTATTTCTTCTTCTTTGATTCCTTTTCCCACTGAGGACGATCTTGAATGTAGTGACCAGGTTTCTTGCATTTGTGGCATAGCCTCTTCTTGTAGTCACTGGATGAGGAATCATTGCTCCTTGAGGATTTTCCAAACCGACCACGTCTTGAGAACTTCTGAAATTTCTTCACGAGCAGTGCTAGTTCCTAGCTCAGTTCTTCAGGATCACCAAGGCTGCTGCCAGAATCTTCATCTTCAGACTCAAAAACTGCCTTGGCCTTTAGAGCACGTGATCTGCCATAACTCGAACCATAGAGATCTCTCTTCTCAGCAAGCTGGAACTCATGAGTGTTTAGCCTCTCGAGGATATCAGCGGGATCAAGTGACTTGTAATCTCCACGTTCTTGTATCATCAGTGCCAGAGTATCGAATGAGGAATCAAGCGATCTCAGCAACTTCTTCACCACCTCATGGTCGGTGATGTCAGTGGCACCGAGTGCTTGAATCTCATTTGAGATGTAGTGAGGCGATCGAAGGTTTGCTGAACATTTTCATTGTCGAGTCTTTTGAAGCGGTTGAAGAGATTGCGAAGAACGTCAACTCGAGAGTCACGTTGAGTTGAGACTCCTTCATTGACCTTGGACAGCCTATCCCAGATAAGCTTAGCAGTTTCCAAAGCACTCACTCTTCCATACTGCCCTTTGCTCAGATGGCCACATATGATGTTCTTCGCTTGGGAATCGAGTTGCTTGAATTTCTTCACATCAGTAGCGTTCAGTGAAGGTGAGACTGAGGGAACACCATTTTCCACAACATACCAGAGATCGTTATCAATTGCCTCAAGATGCATTCGCATCTTATTCTTCTAGTAGGGCTAGTCCATCCCATCGAAGGTAGGACACCCAGCAGAGACCTTGATCATACCTACGGTCGACATAACTAAAACTCCAGGCGGTTAAACCAAAATCACACAGAACAAGGGAGTACCTTGCTCTGATGCCAATTGAAAGTGCGTTAAGTCGACTAGAGGGGGGTGAATAGGCGATTTTTATGAATTCTTCACTGAGGAATTTCAGGGTGAGGAAATTCCTAAGCAAAGAACTACTTGCAGCGGAATAAGTACTCAGATGCATACATGACATAACATAAACATGGTCATCATGATGAAATGAAAACAGACACAAAGTACATGAAGCGTAAGCACAGGATAAAACAGGATGAAGACAAACAGACTGAAGAAATTGAACTGAGGAAATTGAGAAAGTCTTCAGTCAAAGTCTTCAAACAGATATGAACAAGTACTCAACACAATAATGAGGAAATGGAAGAGTTGAGGAAATAGAACCAGTAGGCTTGGTGAAGACAATGATTTGGTAGACCAGTTCCAACTGTTGTGACAGTTGTACGTCTGGTTAGGGTGGCTAGGTATTTAAACCTGAGGACACACAGTCCTGGACACCCAGTCCTGAACACGCAGTCCAGGACACTTAGTCCTCACCGTATTCCCCTTGAGCTAAGGTCACACAGACCTCGCCCAATCACTCGTGGTAAGTCTTCAGGTGACTTCCAAACCTTCACAAACTTGGTCACTCGGCGATCCACAATTTCCTCTTGGATGCTCTAGACCATGACGCTTAACCATCTGGAAGAAGCACAGTCTTCAAAGGTAACAAGTGTTGGATCCACGCAGGATCAATCTCTTCAGTGATGCTCAATCACTTTGGGTTTGTAGGTGTTTGGGTTTGGGTTTCCTCACTTGATGATTTTCGCTCAAAGTCCTCGGAGGATGGGATGCTCTCAAATGATAAGTGTCAGTTTCTCTCGGAGCAGCCAACCATCTAGTGGTTGTAGGGGGCGGCTATTTATAGCCTAGGGAGCAGCCCGACATGATAAGACATAAATGCCCTTCAATGATATGACCGTTAGGTGGGTAGATATTTTGGGACAGCTGGCGCATAGCATAGCAACGGTCGGAATTTTGAGTATCAAATACCTCAGGGCTATCATGTTCCTTACTGTGTAGGCAATCCGCACTGGCGAATACCTAACTCCTCAGTCAGAACAAATTCCTCAGCAACCATAAGAACTTCATCTCTGTCACTCAAGAAATTGACTGAACTGTATGAGATTTCCAATGGCTTCACTCGAAGGGATTGGTAGGTGTAGGATTTTGAGTTGAGCATCACATGGAAATTTTTCCTTAGTATTTCTTCGACCCCCTTTAACAGTACGGTGTTTCCTATGACTCAAGAAAGATAAAATGAAACTACAAAAACAAAAGTCTTCACGCTTCATGTTCCTCGAATGAATACCAAGTCTTCAAGGTCACACCAATTTCTTCACTTTCAAAATCTTCAGAAAGTCTTCAGAATTACAAAGTCTTCAGGTGAAGAACTTCATTTTTAGGGGTTGACTTTCTCTGTAAATATCAAACTCCTCATAGACTTATAGACCTGTGTACACTCATAAACTCATTAGTCCCTTAACCTATAAGTCTTCAATACACCAAAATCACTAAGGGGCACTAGATGCACTTACAACGCATCCTAGCGGTTCTTTCTTTGCACTCATCAATGGAAATCCTCATGGCTTTGAGAGACTCATTGATATCATGCTTAGGTGGAATAGATCTAAGTTTCAAAGAATCAACATCAAGAGAAATTATATCCACGTTCCTAGCCAATTGATCAATCTTAGGCAATTTTCTTCAAGCAAAGCATTGAAATTCTTTTGACAAATCATAAATTCATTAACACTAGCCTCAAAATCAGAGGGCATCTTATTAAAATTTCCATAAGAGTTGTCGTAGGAATTACCATAATTATTAGAGGAATTACTAGGATTAAAGTTTCCTCTATAAGCGTTGTTACCAAAATTGTTCCTACCAACAAAATTCACATCCATAGATTCATTATTATTCTCAATCAAAGTAGACAAAGGCATATCATTGGGATCAAAAGAAACACTCTTATTAGCAAACAATTTCATAAGTTCATCCATCTTTCCACTCAAAACATTAATCTCTTCAATTGCATGAACCTTTTTACTAGTAGATCTCTCAGTGTGCCATTGAGAATAATTAACCATAATATTATCTAGGAGTTTAGTAGCTTCTCCTAAAGTGATTTCCATAAAAGTGCCTCCCGCGGCCGAATCTAAAAGATTTCTAGAAGCAAAATTCAATTCGGCATAAACTTTTTGTATGATCATCCATAAATTCAAACCATGTGTAGGGCAATTGCGTATCATTAATTTCATCCTCTCCCAAGCTTGTGCAACATGTTCATGATCAAGTTGCTTAAAATTCATAATATCGTTTCTAAGAGAGATGATCTTAGCGGGAGGAAAATACTTAGAGATAAAAAGCATCTTTGCACTTATTCCATGAATCAATTCTATTTTTAGGCAAAGACGAAAACCAAGTTTTAGCACGATCTCTAAGCGAGAAAGGAAATAGCTTCAATTTAACAATATCATTATCCACATCTTTCTTCTTTTGCATATCACACAAATCAACAAAGTTATTTAGATGGGTAGCGGCATCTTCACTAGGAAGGCCGGCGAATTGATCTTTCATGACAAGATTTAGCAAAGCATCATTAATTTCACAAGATTCAGCATCAGTAAGAGGAGAAATCGGAGTGCTAAGAAAATCATTGTTGTTGGTATTGGCAAAGTCACATAATTTAGTATTATCTTGAGCCATCGTGACAAGCAAGCAATCCAGCACACAAGCAAACAAGAAGCAAGCGAAAAAGAGGCGAACGGAAAGAGAGGGTGAATAAAACGGCAAAGGTGAAGTGGGGGAGAGGAAAACGAGAGGCAAATGGCAAATAATGTAATGCGAGGGATAAGAGTTTGTGATGGGTACTTGGTATGTCTTGACTTGTGCGTAGACTCCCCGGCAACGGCGCCAGAAATCCTTCTTGCTACCTCTTGAGCATGCGTTGGTTTTCCCTTGAAGAGGAAAGGGTGATGCAGCAAAGTAGCGTAAGTATTTCCCTCAGTTTTTGAGAACCAAGGTATCAATCCAGTAGGAGGCCACACACAAGTCCCTCGTACCTACACAAACAAATAAGAACCTTGCAACCAACGTGATAAAGGGGTTGTCAATCCCTTCACGGCCACTTGCAAAAGTGAGATCTGATAGAGATGATAAGATAATATTTTTAGTATTTTTATGATAAATACTAAAAGTAAAGATTACAAAATAAAAATAGATTGGAAACTTATATGATGGAAAATAGACCCGGGGGCCATAGGTTTCACTAGTGGCTTCTCTCAAGATAGCATAAGTATTACGGTGGGTGAACAAATTACTGTCGAGCAATTGATAGAAAAGTGCATAGTTATGAGAATATCTAGGCATGATCATGTATATAGGCATCACGTCCGCGACAAGTAGACCGACTCCTGCCTGCATCTACTACTATTACTCCACACATCAACCGCTATCCAGCATGCATCTAGAGTATTAAGTTCATAAGAACAGAGTAACGCATTAGGCAAGATGACATGATGTAGAGGGATAAACTCAAGCAATATGACACAAACCCCATCTTTTTATCCTCGATGGCAACAATACAATACGTGTCATTTCCCCTTCTGTCACTAGGATCGAGCACCGCATGATTGAACCCAAAGCTAAGCACTTCTCCCATTGCAAGAAAGATCAATCTAGTAGGCCAAACCAAACTGATAATTCGAAGAGACTTGCAAAGATAACCAATCATACATAAAAGAATTTAGAGGAGATTCAAATATTATTCATAGATAATCTTGATCATAAACCCACAATTCATCGGATCTCGACAAACACACCGCAAAAAGAATTACATCGAATAGATCTCCAAGAAGATCGAGGAGAACTTTGTATTGAGATCCAAAGCGAGAGAAGAAGCCATCTAGCTAATAACTATGGACCCGAAGGTCTGAGGTAAACTACTCACACATCATCGGAGAGGCTATGGTGTTGATGTAGAAGCCCTCCGTGACCGATGCCCCCTCCGGCGGAGCGCCGGAAAATGCCCCAAGATGGGATCTCACGGGTACAGAAGGTTGCGGCTGTGGAAATAGGGTTTCGTGGTGCTCCTGGTTAGTTTCGAGGTTGTGGGTACATATAGGAGGAAGAAGTAGGTCGGTGGAGCTACGAGGGGCCCACGAGGGTGGGGGCGCGCCCAGGGGGGCCAGGCGCGCCTCCCTGCCTCGTGGCCTCCTCGTTTGTTTCTTGACGTCCACTCCAAGTCCTCTGGATCATGTTCGTTCCAAAAATAACTCTCCCAAAGGTTTCATTCCATTTGGACTCCGTTTGATATTCCTTTTCTGCGAAACACTGAAATAGGCAAAAAACAGCAATTTGCACTGGGCCTTGGGTTAGTAGGTTAGTCCCAAAAATAATATAAAAGTGTATAATAAAGCCCATTAAACATCCAAAATAGATAATATAATAGCATGGAACAATCAAAAATTATAGATACGTTGGAGACGTATCACTAACAAAATGTGCAAGCTCCAGCGATCCATCCATGGACTTGTGCAAAGCATCACAGAGTTGGAATATACGCTTTGATGAGTTGATCAAAGCATATAGTTGTATACAGACTTGTGATGAAGCCTGTATTTACAAGAAAGTGAGTGGGAGCACTACAACCTTTCTGATAAGTATATGTGAATGACATATTGTTGATCGGAAATGATGTAGAATTTTATGGAAAGCATAAGAGTGTTTGAAAGGAGTTTTTCAAAGAAAGACCTCGATGAAGCTGCTTACATATTGAGCATCAAGATCTATAGAGATAGATCAAGACGCTTGATAAGTTATTTCAATGAGTACATACCTTGACAAGTTTTTGAAGTAGTTCAAAATGGAACAGTCAAAGAAAGAGTTCTTGCCTGTGTTGCAAGGTGTGAAGTTGAGTAAGACTCAAAACCCAACCACGGTAGAAGATAGAGAGAGAATGAAAGTCATTCCCTATGCCTCAGCCATAGGTTCTATAAAGTATGTCATGCTGTGTACCAGACCTATTGTATACCCTGCCCTGAGTTTGGCAAGGGAGTACAATAGTGATCTAGGAGTAGATCACTAGACATTGGTCAAAATTATCCTTAGTGGAATAAGGATATGTTTCTCGGTTATGGAGGTGACAAAAAGTTTATCCTAAAGGGTTACATCGATGCAGGTTTTGGCACTAATCCGGATGACTCTAAGTCTCAATCTGGATACATATTGAAAGTGGGAGCAATTAGCTCGAGTAGCTCCGTGCAGAGCATTGTTGACATAGAAATTTGCAAAATACATACGGATATGAATATGGCAGACCCATTGACTAAACTTCTCTCACAAGCAAAACATGATCACTCCTTAGTACTCTTTGGGTGTTAATCACATGGCGATGTGAACTAAGATTACTGACTCTAGTAAACCCTTTGAGTGTTGGTCACATGGCGGATGTGAACTATGGGTGTTAATCACATGGTGAAGTGAACTATTGGTGTTAAATCACATGGCGATGTGAACTAGACTATTGGCTCTAGTGCAAGTGGGAGATTGAAGGAAATATGCCCTAGAGACAATAATGAAGTTATTATTTATTTCCTTATTTCATGATAAATGTTTATTATTCATGCTAGAATTGTGTTAACCGGAAACTTAGTACATGTGTGAATACATAGACAAAACAAAGTGTCCCTAGTATGCCTCTACTTGACTAGCTCGTTTATCAAAGATGGTTATGTTTCCTAACCATAGACATGTGTTGTCATTTGATGAACGGGATCACATCATTAGGAGAATGATGTGATGGACAAGACCCATTCGTTAGCTTAGCATTATGATCGTTACAGTTTCATTGCTACTACTTTCTTCATGGCTTATACATGTTCCTCAGACTATAAGATTATGCAACTCCCGAATACCGGAGGAACACCTTGTGTGCTATCAAACGTCACAACGTAACTGGGTGATTATAAAGATTCTCTACAGGTGTCTCTGATGGTGTTTGTTGAGTTGGCACAGATCAAGATTAGGATTTGTCACTCCGTGTATCGGATAGGTATCTCTGGGCCCTCTCGGTAATGCACATCACTATAAGCCTTGCAAGCATTGTGACTAATGAGTTAGTTGCGGGATGATGCATTACGGAACGGGTAAAGAGATTTGCCGGTAACGAGATTGAACTAGGTATGAGGATACCAACGATCGAATCTCGGGCAAGTAACATACCGATGACAAAGGGAGCAACGTATGTTGTTATGCGGTTTGACCGATAAAGATCTTCATAGAATATGTAGGAACCAATATGAGCATCCAGGTTCCGCTATTGGTTATTGACCGGAGACGTGTCTCGGTCATGTCTACATAGTTCTCGAACCCGTAGGGTCCGCACGCTTAATGTTCGGTATTATGAGTTTATGTGTTTTGATGTACCGAAGATAGTTCGGAGTTCTGGATGTGATCACGGACATGACGAGGAGTCTCGAAATGGTCGAGACATAAAGATTGATACATTGGACGACTATATTCGGACACCGGAAGTGTTCCGGGGGTCACCGGATAATTATCGGAGTGCCGGGGGGTTATCGGAACCCCCGGGGGAACTAATGGACCAACATGGGCCTTGTGTGAGAGAGAGGAGGGAGCCATGGGCTGGCCGCCCCCCCCCCCCCATGAGGAGTCCGAATTGGAGAAGGAGGGGGGCGGTGCCCTCTCTTTCCCTCCCTCTCTCCCTCTCCTTCCTTCCCCCTTCCTCCTCCTAGTTGGACTAGGAAAGGGGGAGTCCTACTCCTACTAGGGCCGGCCGGCCGGCCTCCTCCCTTGCTCCTTTATATACGGGGGCAGGGGGCACCCTAGAACACACAACAGACATTGATCTTAGCCGTATGCGGTGCCCCCCTCCACCATAATCCACCTCGGTCATATCGTTGCAGTGCTTAGGCGAAGCCCTGCGCCGGTAGCTTCATCATCACCGTCATCACGCCGTCGTGCTGACGAAACTCTCTCTCGACACTCTGCTGGATCATGAGTTAGTGGGACGTCACCGAGCCGAACGTGTGTAGATCACAGAAGTGCCGTACTTTCAGTACTAGGATCGGTCGGATCGTGAAGACGTACGACTATATCAACCGCGTTGTCATAACGCTTCCGCTTACGGTCTACGAGGGTACGTGGACTACACTCTCCCCTCTCGTTGCTATGCATCACCATGATCTTGCGTGTGCGTAGGAAATTTTTTGAAATTACTGAGTTCCCCAACAATCCTATCTTTTGTAACTGATAAATTTTTAAATTTGAAAGATCGTATATTTTGGTTATTTCACTTTTCATTCATAAATGGAGGGGGTGTTTGTCACACAGCAAGCCTCTTTGTCGATCTAGCACAAAAAATGTAAAGGGAAATTGCATGATATTGTGTTAAGGATATACTCACATAGAAGTTGTGTTATACATTGTGAAGGAAGACATTAAAGATTTGCAGGTTTTAATTTAAATTTATGTACACATTTTATGTATGAACCAAGTTTAGATATTTTGTTATGCTTGATCGCAATATTTGTTCCATTGCAACGCACAGGCAACTTGATAGTATTTATTTAAAATTTGATGCATAGGAGTACAGATACTTTGACATCGGACAAAATTTATATGCAAACTAAAAAAGACAGAATGGATCAATTTTTTAAAATTTGATGCATGGCAGTACGTGAAATGTGGTCTCACCCGATGTTTACCCGTGCGAACCGTACGGGGGTGAGAGCATGCAATGCATTCCGGCGGTGCCGTTGCTCGACCCGCGAGACGGCTCCACCACGGGCGGGCAGGCAGGCACAACGTGGCGGACGGGGCTTGCCTGCTCCCTCGTAATGTTCCCATCCGCGCTCCCGTTTTTTCCTTTTCCATCCGACGGCTACGCCAATTCTCCTCCGCCACGTCTTTTTTTTTGATAAACTAGCTACATGCCCGTGCGTTGCAACGGGGAAACATCAATTATGTGAAACATCATTCACATCCGATGGTAAGTATTATTTTAAACAACGTAGTCGATTCTTTTTTTTACCGAAAAGATAAATTCACTCTTCTTTTTGTCCGTCATCCACTATAATACGTGTGTGTTGCTACAATTTAAAAAATATCCAATATGTCATATAATTTTCATGCTCCAACGCAATCATTGATTTTGTATTGGCGGTCGGCTGAGCTAGAAGTCGAGAACAGTTGAGTAAGCAAACTTTACTCTCCTATTTTGCAAGAAACACATTGCCGAAGTTCTGTGGAAATTTTACTCTCCTATTTGTAAACGGGAGGATTAGTGCCATAGTCTAATTAGAGAAGAAGTGATGGCATCACAATTACTGTTAAGTAGGAACTGCATGTGATGGTGAAAGTCTAATAAGAAGGTGCAGCCCTGCATTCTTTAGGTCAACAAGTGTCATATTTTTGCAATTATTCATCTATCCATAAAGCACTTGCATTGGTAAGTGATTTGCGGTTTTAATATTTGATAAAGAAATTCTGGAGGAAAACTCTTCTATAGATTTTACGTCTTGGCGTATTAACAATTAACGAAACACTTGAATGCATTGCGGGATAGCAAGAAACAAGCTAGCATTCAGAGTCGCATAGAAAGTGGAATGATTGAACGTGAGAGAAAGGTCTTTTTAGCTGGATAGAGTATTGCTCATTGTCGATGTCGTTGATGGATATACCTAGGTCCGGTCAGAACTGCAGGAGATTTGCATGGCGTGTGTGTCTCGCTGTGTCTATCTCTTGCATTGCATACGCACAAAATGAATCACTCATACTTAAAAATACACAATTAAGGATCAACAACGGTGTAATAGCGTTCATGGTGATCATGAGGGCACAAAAAAGCTGATATCTCTACCGCTCACCTTCTGAAAGGGTCTCGCATTCATCTCAAAGCCCTACACATAGTAAAAACAAACAAATATATGCACTCCGCTTTCTTGAAAAAGATTGGAAACAAACAAATGAAACTCCGGCTGCACATCGCCCCCGGACTCCTCGACCTGCAGCAATGGCCGAGCGTACGGGAGATGGAGGCGGCGGCGACCATGGTGACACTGTTCTTCGAAGGGATGGTGATGACGACCTACATCATCGGCTGGGAGTGCTGGGGATGGAGGCGCCGATGACCAGCGAGGGGATGGCTTCGGAGGGATGGAGACGTGCGTCAATCGGTGGGGAATTCCGTGCATGGAGCCACCAAGGAGGGAAGGGCTGGACGAAAGAAGGAGTAGTGCACGTGATTACCAAAAATAGCTTCTTCTGTATTGATTTGATATTGATTACGATCGTATGATTCCTTTCCTTAAATTTATAGTCTATTACCAAATACTAACTTGATTGATTCCTTCCTTTTTGATAGATTCCTTTCTTCGTTTTGAACGTGATTGCGTTACCATGATTGTGTTACCAATTACCAAAAATGGAAAACCGGTTTAAATAGAAAACCAGATGGGTGGGGAGATATACTGTATCTAAGAAAATCAGTGTGACGGTGAGAAACATACGCGGGAGGTCTTGACGAGGAGGTTGGACGAAACGTAAGAAGGGAGAGGGAACCTTACGTTTCTTTTAGGTAGTAGAGAAAATCTCTACTATTAAAGGAGAATCGAACGTCGTGATGGTTCGACCTCCATTCGACCTCCTACCCTATCGATGCCCCTTCCCCCACCCTTGGTACGTTAAAAAAATCAGGAAAACTACCCACCGCTCGAAAAAACAGCGCAGAGAAAGGAAAGAAAAATAGAGGCCACGATCCACCCACGAACACACGTCCCATCCTCCAACTCCCCTCACCCCAAAGAAAAGAGAAACAGCCCAACAATCTCTCCGCTCTCGAGAAATTCGCCGCCGCTGCTCCCCTCATCGTCCTCTCCTGGTCGTCGTGGCTGCGGTCCTGGCCGTGGACGTCGCCGCCGGCCCCGCACTCCCATCTGCATGAGGATCATCTATTCTCCGTCTCAATTCCCTCCACCCCCCTCGATTCCAATCTAATCTCTCCCGAGAAACTTCACTCGACTCGGCCGTGGCGAAGATGGCCGACGGCTCGCCGTCTGGCTTTCTCGCTGTTGAGCCCTGTTCCGCCTCCGCCCTCCATCCACTTGCTCAAGACGTCTTCCGCGGCCGTCAGCTTCCACGATTTGGGTTTGTGGCAGGCGTGAACTATGCGAGGAGGGTCCGAGGGTGTGCGTCCTCTATGTGAATTCGACGGGTCGTCTTCATCGCAGGCGGCCATGGGGAGGACACATGTGGCGGAGCAGATGGGGTACGAGGACGCGTAGAAGGCAAACAGCTCAGACTTAAGCCCTTTGCCCCCGTCAGGACTCTGTCACAGGTGCGTGCATCTCGATCCTTTCCTTCGTTCTGGTCGGTTAATTAAGTGCCCGTGAACCAATATTCCTCTTGGCCGGCGCTTTCGGCCGATGGCAAAACGAACACAGAGCAAACCTGGCTTGCCTTGGGATGGACTGAATGAGCTAACAACGTAGCTAGCTAACTTTGCCTTGAGATGGATCCAGTCGATGGATTGATTGGTCGACTAGCAGGTGGATTCTATTGATGGACTAGCTAGCAACACACACGCACACACTGGCATGTAACGCTATTTGCTGTTTATACTTCTTCAACTCATGTTGATACAACCTAGGAGCTACATATATCACCTGGCTAGGTAGAGTTACGATTACTGCTCAAAGAAAAGTAGAGTTATGATTTCTATACTACTTGGACAAGCAATCGTTGGTGAACTCTAACAATCTGTGAGATCTGTGGGCAACCAAAAGAGAGAACTAGCAAGGCTGGTGAGTTCTCTTTCACTATTTTATCTAGATTCATCGTGCTAATTTAAGTAGTTCTAAGCTATCATGTAAATGTAACATAACTATTTTAAAGGTTATCGATATAATCCATGTTTTGCTTTTCCATTTTTAGCAAATAGAGCGGATTCTGAAATCACATATTTGAATTAGCTTTTGGTCGGTCGACCTGAGTAGTAATTCCTTTTATTATCCCAGTTGTTATTTCTACCTTGCTCTGCTGTATAAGATACTCCATATAGGAGGTCAAGCTTGAAAAAAGTATAATACCCGACTTGTCGAGAATCATGTTAATAAAGCTGTCATGATATTTTCCCTGCTTCAAAGTGCTCCCTGAGGTATTAGTTAACGGTAGTCTGTATTGATTTTTTTGTACAGAATTTGACCATTTGTGCAGGCTTTGGTTCGTGATGGATCGACCTTAAAGTCTTAATGATTACCCTTTCCAACAAGCAACAGTGGGGTTGTTCTGCTCAATCCTGCTTTTTTTAGTCCATTAATTTGTATGTGTTCTTCGCCTCAGAGATTTTATTAATTTCGGTTGGGTTCTTAGAGATGCATGTAAATAACTTTGTTCTGGTTTTCATAAAAGTAATATGGCACACACCTAGAAGGTTATTGATTATACGCTGCAACCCATTTTATTAAGTTGGGTTTTCTTGACACCATTTTCTATTGCAGGCTACTGAATATATACAGTTCTTGCAAGAGAACGGACATAAGTGTATTTGGGTGAGGCACCAGATACAACATCTCACTTTTCGTTTTGGAAATTATCTTTATTTAACTCCAAAAGGTCACCAGCTGAAGGTATGGTACATTCTGATCTTTTTGTTTGTCACTAAGCTTGACAACATCTCACCAACTATAGCAGTAATGTGATTCATTCTTTAGGTTGTGTTTGGCAATGGAATAGTATGCTGAGGTATCAAGGTAAGGACAAAAATATTTCCCATTTTTTTATTCCTATGGTTGTCATAGTCTATTTTAAGCCCGTATTATTTTTGGTGATTGCGAAATGTATTCAACCGCATGTAGAAATAGAAGATAAATCTTGTTTCAAAGTTTGAGTGTATACTGAAGTTACATGAAGCCTTCGGCACTCCTTTTTAGTTATTGTTGATTTAGTTCAAGTACTAAATCAATGAAAACTAATATCGAACAGAGGGAGTATATTATGACCTCCTCTTAACTTGCCTTTAGTAACAAACATGATAGTACCAAAATTAGTTCTAGGAGGATAGTACTAAAACTCTCGTGCCATTGAAAAACTGTTGAGAAATTTTAATTTATTGCATAGTGCAGGCGGAAAAAGTTTAATTCACCCCGAGAAGAGCCCTCCGAGAACAATTGTTTTGGACTTTTGTGGTACTCTCAAGTGAGGGGTCTTTTGTGGTCTTGCTAATATAGATAAACCATAACCATATTTTATATGATTCTCAACATCCTTGGAGCGAAAGACAGTAACTGCATAATGAAGTTTAAATCATATTCATTTGTTTGTTTCAGTGATGAGTTTTTCTTTTGTTTGCTTCTTTGACCAGTTTGTAACCAGTCTTCTGGATCAGAGTAACTGAAAGTCGATGTGTAATATTAGGGCTGTGATTGCAGTGTATCAAATGGGCTAATTTTTATATTTGACTCATCACATATAAAATTTGTATTTTTTTAAATCAGGAACAAATATAGTTTAAGTATTTTGAAGTGAGATGTGCTTTTTCAGTTGTTTGCTACATGGTTTGTTTCAGGATGGGATAATGAATTGGTAAAAATCACTTTCCTTTGTTGGTACCAATACCAATGCCACCAAGTGCAGTCATATTGACGACAGTCAAATAGCCTTGCAGAATGGACAATGTTCAAAGATAGAAAGCATTATGTCGTGTCTAGATATGAGTGGAAAACGTGCTACGTGTGTACTGCTACTACACCAGCCCAAGTACTGATGTACAGTTCCTCCTGAATTCAGACACTAAGAAGCTAAGCTTTTGCAAATGAATCTACTTATCCAAGAGGCTGGCAACAAGATCGGATGTTCAATAACTAGAGGAGCAACACTCGATCGACAGGAAACTATGAGCATGCATATCATCAAGTTTGCCGGTTCTACATTTTAAACCTTAGCCAACTACCTACTTTCTAATTTTCTTGCATGCAGCGAATTGACTTCCCAAAGAACTACATGGAAGGGATATATGTTTGATTTGTTTTGAATTGATTGCAAGAAATACATGTATGGCACATACAATTCTATTCTCAAAACATATATGAATGAAAATTTATTTGTTTTTTTTAGCAATGTCTCATGTCTAACTTTATTGTTCCATGGCAACGCACGGGCATTCAGCTAGTAAAGAACTAAGACAAGTATTTTCGCTTGTTCCCGTATAATACTCAAACAAATGTGGCCGGCGGCGCATCAGCCGGCACCGCCGGTCGTGGCGTCGATTGCGGAGAAGACTCGAGCTGACCCACAACATACGCGTTGATGACCATGGCGTGCACAGCATGTCCGGCAGAGCTTTGGCACCGACGGTCATGTCGATGCCGGAGGCGAAGTCGACCGCCGTGCTAGGAAGGCAATAAAAGCTGCACCCGACTCGACATGGGTGGTGACACTTGCAGCATCACGTCACACGCAGAACACTCCTCGACGCCGTCCCAAGCGGACCGCGACTCCGGCGAGCCAGCAAGGCGGATCCTGGAGTGTGCATCACCATGTCCGACGAGGAGTTCTGCGCGCATGCGAACAGATCGATCGAGTCGACTGCGGCAGGGCTCGACAACGCGAGGTTGTGCCGCTGTCGTTCAGGGGCGAGAAGTGAAGTTGACAGAGCAGTGGGCCGGCGAGGGAGGGCACGCGTGGTGATCGTCGGTCCGACCTGAATTGAGGCATTCCCAGCGATCATAACGAGCCACGAGCTGTACGAAGAACTCCAGTCCATGTGAGGTTGATGTTAGATAATGACGCGGTCACCACAACCCTGTGTCCCTAGCGGCGACAATAGAGTTGGCGACTACCACGTCGTCAAGCACGAGGTTGGAGGCGACCATGCGGCCGGCACCGATGAACGGGATGCTCACATACCGCTCGATGTCGAGAACCTTCAGGTGCGCGAGGGCTTCGGCAACTCGATCGGGGCACAAGTGGGTGTTTTGCGAAGTCCAATCTGGACTGGAAATTACACGGTGGTTGTTGAGTATTATACGAGAACATGCAAAAATACGAGTCTTAGATCTTTATTTTTTATCAGAAAGAAAAGACGCGGGGAAGAAGAATTGGCGTAGCCGTTGGATGGAAAGAGAAGCAACCGGAGCACGGATGGGAGCATTACGAGGGAGCATACACGGTGGTTGCTCGACCCGCGAGACCGCTCCACCACGGGCGGGCAGGCAGGCACAACGTGACCCGTTCCGCGCCGATAAGGCCAACTCCACCGCGCGACCCTATCCTGTTCGGCCCCGTCCGTTTGGGGTAAAACGGACAAACGAGGCGGCCCAGCGCGCGACGGCCCGAACCCATCTTGTCCGTTTTGTGTCCGGGTCGACCCATTTCGAGCGCAAACTTGCGCCGGGTTTGGGTCGCGACGGACACCAAACGGACGCGCGCCTTGTCCGCGTCGGGGCCGCGTGGCAGGCGGCCACCTACCTCCCACCCGCCAACATCAATGCGCACGAGCGGGCGGCCCTACCTGTCATCCGCACATCGAAAGGATCGCCGTCCTTCTTTAAGTGGGAAGCGTGGACGGGTCGTCGTCCACACTGCCCCACGCCACCCCGCGGCCTCCTCGAAACCCGACAGCGCCGAACCCAAACCCTAGCCAAGAACTCACTGGCCGGCCGCCCGCAGCCATGGGCCTCTGGAACTACAGCCGCAAAGGCAAGCACGACCGCGAGGCTGGTTCCTCGTCGGGACGCCGCCGCGGCTCGGTGAAGAAGGAGGAGCCCGTGTCGCCATCGCCACCACGTCGGGCCCCCGCGCCGCCCGCGTTCTCCATCGCGCCCACGGCCGCCGGCGAGCGCGACCGACACTACATCGAGGAGGCCGTCTGCTGTCGGTATTGGGAGACGAGGACGCCGCTGCCCTGGAGCGGCGTCCACCTCCCCAATAACTGGCACCTGTCGGCCGACCGCGTGCCGATCCCGCCCGTCCCGCAGAGCGGCCGTGCGGTGCGCGCCGCCAGGAGATCCAGCGCCGCCGCCGCCTCCTCCCGGACGACCTCTACTACGACGAGAGGTACGCCCCCGACTCGCCATTGTGGGACACTTGGCTCCGCGATGAGCACGACGTGCGGCGGGCGTCGTTCTTCGCCGGCACGTCGACGGGGCCGTCCTGGGGGACCGTGAACTGGTGCCCCACGCCGCCGCGGTCGCCGGAGCGGGAGGCCTCGCCTCGGGAGGAGGTGGTGCAGGCACCGGCCACCTTCTAGCCCGCTGCCCCCGTGCACCACGGACCGCCGGCCCACCTGTGGACGCCGCCGGACTACGTCGACCTCGTCAGCGACGACGACGACACCGGCGGCCAGTGAAGACGGCGACGGCGACGGCCACGGGATCGACGGGCGCGGCAGGAGCACGCAGGAGGCGTTTTTTATTTTGGTTTTATGTTAATTATGAAACTGGGCCGTTTAAGTGGACTGAGAAACTGGACTGTTTTGTGGCCGTAACCCCTATATATGTTTTATGTTTTTTTAACTGCGTTTATTTACTTTTTTAGTCATTTCATTTAAGTTTTTTTTTATTCACGTCCATCCCGGACAGGTTTTGGGGTGCGGCCGCGCGTTGGGCGCACTCACGACCCATCAGACAAACGCGGACATAAACGAACCCATCGGCGCTATAAAATCCGGCCAAATCGGATGTCCGTTTGAAGTCGCGCGGTGAAGTTGGCCTAAGAAACAGGAACCCGTTCCGACTTGCACGACACGAAGGAAAAACTGATATACCTGCATCTCCAACCAGGATATTATGGCAGGAGTGCTGCTATGCACACGATGATGTTCAGACGATGTGTGAACGACAGCCTATATCAGTCCGTCTACGCATATTAGTAAAGTGAAGTCGACGGCTGGATCGGGCATCGTCCTGCTGTCGTGCAAGGCTGTGTCGTTCGCACATCAGTTCCGTTATGGCAGCAGCATCTCCAACCAGGATATTATGGCAGCAGCATCTCCAACCAGGAGTATATAACAATTCAGGAACAGCGGCAAAACAAAGGCTACAGAGCGTGGCCCACGGGCCAGAGACCGACGGCTGATCCCTTCCAGGAAGCAAAGGTCGTAGTTGTGATCCTTTCCAAGGACCAGTATTGTTGTTTTCTCCCAATACGCAGACACAACGACATGAACTATAGTTTTTTAAGACACGAACTATTATTTATACACCGTACTTACTTTTTCTCGACCTGAACTATTATTATATACGGCAGCACTGTACGTACTTACCGACTTAAGAGGAACAATAATATATTGAGGCCCAACTGCCCAACGGGCCCCGGCGATGCGGATATGCACAACCATGGAAAACTACAGTCTCACCCCGGACCAACGCAAAAATCACATAGCCCGACCCCACCGCAAACAAGCCGTGATCTGTCCCGCATGCAGCCAACGCGAGCAACCCGCCTCTCTCACCGACCTCTGGGCCCGCCGTCCCACGAGGGACCCGGCCGCAAAATTACCGCGAAAAGGCGCAACAGTTTCCACTCCCAGCCTTTCCATCGAAGGTAACGGAAGGGCTCGATAAAAGAGGGAGCTTCGCCCTGTTCCGTTCTTCATCTTCCCCACCACGCCACACACCCCCACCCCCACCGCCGACGCACTGCCTCCTCCCCCCAGCTCCACTGCGCAGGGTCTCCGCCTCTCCGGCCGCATAGCCGAGGCTTGCAGGGGCTGCGCGGAAGCCCCCGCCGCCGCGGACTCGCGCCATGATGCCTCAGCAGGGCACGCCGCCGTCGTTCCGCGGCCTCGTGCCGCTCGGCCGCCCCCGGGATCTCGTCATCAAGGTACTTTTCCCGTGCCCTGGCGGTGTGGTGACGGCGTTGTGGTGTTCGATCGGGGAGGATGAGGGGAGTGCCGTTTTTTTCCGGTTCTTTCCGCGTAGGGTTTGGCGTTTCGTCGTGCGGGAGTCGAGGAGGGGTTCTGTGCCTGCTAGATTTTAGAGCGATCCGGGCGCTGCTTGTGGCCCAGGTCCCGTCTGGTCGCGATGGCGTTGGACACTGACGTCGGGGGTCTTTTCCCCATTCGTTGGAGATGGGGGGCGTGGTCTGCTACAGATGATGGGATGTGGTGGGATTTTGTGTTCCATCTGATTGTTGAAGAATGGATTTTTTTTTCTTCTTCTCTATGGGTGTATCTGAGGTCAGATTGCTCTGATCTTGTTCGCCATTGTAAAACCGTGGAGATAATTTCACCCGTTAACTGACGGGTTAACTGACGGGATTGCGCTGTTTGGTGCAGAGTTCAGATTGCACTTTACAGTTTGGGCGATTGATGCTGCTAGTAAATAACCGAAGATGCTTTGTGTTCGTATTTGATGTTAGTACTTTAATCTATGTTTCAGAGCACTGGAGGCCACTGTCGATTTCTGATCTCTCATGTGCTATTTTGTGTATGGAATTTAGTAGCACCAAAGTGATATATTTCTGTCTCTGTGTCATCGAACTTCATACCTAGTAGTGTTCTTATATGTGCATAGTATGCGTACTGTGGTAGTGTGACTGTACACTTGTCACTCTTCCTTTAAATCTCCACCATCTCTAAGGATTATACTTCTAGCTGCTGCCGCCGCTACTGTTGTTGTTGTTGTTGTCCTTAACTGGCTAATAACAGAACAAAACATAGGAACAACACACACTTGTTCTAGGGATATGTTTTCTTTGTGCCACCTGTTGAATCCTTCCGCATTATTCTGTAGTTCCAGTCATACATCATTCTTGTTAATATTTGAGTTTACGTTTGGTTGATGTTTCAGGTCAACTATGGTGGCACTCTCAAGCGGTTCAGTGCTTCGGTGAATGGTTCAAACTTAGATCATAATCTTGCTGCCCTTCAGTCAAAGATTGCAAATGCTTTTAAGTTCAGCCCCGAGGAGCAATTTATTCTCACATATACTGATGAGGATGGAGATGTTGTGATGTTGGATGATGATGATGATTTACGTGATGCTGCTGTTAGTCAGGAGCTGAACCCTCTTAGGATTGATGTTCAGTTGAAAAGCAGCACTGCCGGGGCACCTCAGCCTAACCAGCAAGCCTTGAATTCCAGGTCTAAGATGTCGGCAGCTATGGAAGATCAACTAGCTCAGGTGAAATCAGCTATTGATGAAGCCTTGAAGTTTGTACCAGAGCAAGTTCCTGCCGTCCTTGCTAAACTATCACATGAGCTGCGCTCTAAAGCTGCATCATCGGCACCACCAGTGCGTGACTTGCTGGATCGAATTGCTAAACTGATGACACCCAAGAGCGGCATGGAACCTACCAGTGGTCTCTCTGACAGTTCATCTGGTTCCTCTAGTGGTAATCCACAAACATTTAGAGACATGAAACATAATAATGCATGTGAATCTGCAACAGTTCCAGCTTCACATTCGCAACATGCTAAATCATCTAGAGCACTTGGTCTTAAGAGTGTGCTAGTTGAGAAGACCAATGCTCAAGTTCAACAAGCGCCAGGCTGTACTTCAATTGGGGTTCCATCGGTTCTAGTCGGTTCTGGTGGAAAACTCTTGTATCATAAGAAAAGAACTGATGCCCTGAGTAAGGGGAAATCACATGCCCAAAGTATGGGGAAATCTGTCGTGTCTTCTTCGGTGCCACCTGTTCCTTCATTTGCTCCTGGTGGATCTACTCTTGGTTCTCCGAACGGTTATACGCCCTTTGGGAATATCAAAAAGATCAATGGTGATTCAAGCTCAGCCTTCCCTGCCCCCAGAGGCCCTCCACCCAGTTCAATGCCGACCTTCGAAACTATTCCGAGACTTCCCCCTTACTGTTCACTTCCAACCCATGGTTTGCAGAAGGCATTCCCTCCTCCACCTGCCTATGACTACAATCAGTTTAGCTTCAGTAGGCCTTCCGCAGTTAATCCATATGGAATTTATCAAGATCCCTACTCATTTGGTTCATACAGTGGGTATGGTATCCCACAGCAGTCGGTTCATAAATGGGTAGAATGTGATGGCTGTGGGGTGACACCTATTGTTGGGCCTCGCTACAAGTCCACTGTGTAAGTATTTTAGTTACAATTAAATAGTAATTCTGTCCTTCATTCATATCTTATTTTTCATTGGATTTTGAAAACAATTGTTCTCTTGACAATTTTTCTCTTTGCTAGCAGCAAGTACAACTATGATCTATGCAGTGCTTGTTTCTATCGCATGGGCAATGAGGCTGAATATGCCAGAATGGACAAGCCACTCTCAGTAAGTGAAAGATTGAGAAACCTGAATAAGGTGATCAGATCAGTCTGTTCATACTCATGATTATATACTAAACGTGAGATAGTAACATAATATTTACACTTACTTCCGTTTGACAATTCTCAGGATAAGAGGTTCCTCCAACTTGACTGCCGTTTCGTCAAGGATCTCACTGTCCCTGATGGAACACGAATGGCGCCATCAACTCCATTTCGTAAGATTTGGTGCATGCTTAACAATGGAAATATCGTATGGCCTTATGGAACCCACCTTGCCTGGGTTGGTGGAGATCAATTTGCTCGCCAAAGCTTAGTGAAATTAGCGGTACTTACTAACCACATATAATTTATTTGCTAATATGTTGTGGATGTGAGATTTACATGGATGCATCTTGGACAGTAATAAAGTCTAACTTCCGTTTGAACTTCTCAGATTCCAGAGGCTGGTTTCCCCTTGAATGGAGAAATCGATGTTTGTGTTGACTTTGTTTCACCTGCGAAACCTGGTAGGTACATATCGTACTGGAGACTAACATCGCCAGACCTACAGAAATTTGGTCAGCAAGTTTGGGTTCTTATTGAGGTTTTTACTCCGCCATCACTTGCTCCTCTCCTTGTCAGCCTTGATGTTCCTCCCCTCATGACCTTCCGCATGCTGATATCGTGTGCAGGTGGAAGAGCCTGTTCAAGCCGGTGACAATCAAACTGCTGCAATAGACTTGAACTTGCCTGCAGACAGCAACCCTGCAACATCGAGGCCATCCATTGTATAGCCTCATTAGACTGTAGAATTCTCTTCCGCAAGTGGCCACATGGTTTGTTTACACATCTGATCATTTGCCTGCTAAATTCGTGTGCAGGTGCAACAGCCTGTCCAGACCAGTGGCAATAAGGGAACTGCTGCAGTGAACTTCTTGAGCTTGCCTGCAGAAGGCAGCACCGCAACCTGGACCTCAGATTCTGCATCTGACTCTGACGATGATGGCATACCTCTGCGTGAGGTGCTTGCCACGCTGAGACGAAAGGGACCCAAAGCGGTTGGAAGTGTTGTGCCCTCTGCACCAGCAGCAGATGAACCAGTTCAAGTACCCATCGCTTATCCCCAGGCAGCAGATGAACCAGTTCAAGTACCCATCGCTTATACCCAGGCAGCAGATGAACCAGTTCAAGTACCCGTCATTTATCCCCACGCCTCATCTGCTGAAGCTCTAGGGATGCCTACAGGTGTGGCGGCACCTGAAGCCGCACCACTGCCGGAGCCCATCAGTGTGCCGGAACCTCTGCCAGCACCTACTCTTGTCAATTCACATGTCGCTCCTGTTAGCATGCCTTTGCCTGATCAAACCATCAACAACAACAACATGGAGGAGAAGCTTCTGAGGGAACTGGCGGACATGGGCTTCAGGCAGGTTGACCTGAACAAGGAGGTGCTTCGGCAGAATGAGTATGATCTGCAGAAGTCGGTGGATGACCTGTGCGGCTTCCATGAATGGGACCCACTCCTTGCGGAGCTGAAGGAACTGGTATGCACCACTACTCATCATGTGTAGCGCGAGAATATCTTAATTTAGGATCCTTCTTAATTCTCAACTCTTATTCGCGTCAGGGTTTTGATGATTGACACAGATGTAGAAGGAGTGCTCGAGCAAGAACCATGAAGTTCCATGAAGCGTGTGGCGATGGATCGATCTTCCTTCCAGAGATAAGGAGCGGTGATGGCCTCCTGCGCTCATCTGCTGGAGCGCTGCTGCCTAATAGTAACCTAGATATAGATGAAGTAGTACCTAGTATAATGTAATGCGGGAATAACCAGACGAACTGAAGTGATGCTGCATAATGCAGTGCACTGCAGCCGCAGTAGTAGTAGTAGCAGCCAGTAAGCAGGACCATAATAGTCTGGCGCTCCGGTGAAATATGGTGTGTGGTCGCTCGTGCACCGTGGTTTGCCTTTCGTGTAAGCAGGGTACCTTATCAGGCGAACTGCTAGTATGGTTTATGAGTATGCTATGTTTATATCTGTCGCTCGTGTGCTTCTCAATCAGTTGGTTGCTGTGCTCTTTTATACGAGATGTGGTTCTCATAAACTGCTTGTTGGTTAGAGCTTCCTGGTCCCAGGTATTCCAACTATGGTTGCTTGTATGAAGAAACAGCGACTACAAACAGGCAAGAAAGTGTGCTCATTTTGGCTTCTGCCCTGTGAACATCGAATGTTATTTCCTCATGAAATTTTGCACGGGAGTAAGAGCAATTCCAACACCTCCCTTGAAAAGACTAACTGCGGCGGCGAGGTTCCGGCGTGGTCAAGTAACAGGCGGGGTTCGATCATCTTCTTGTAAACCTGAGGAAAAGAAGGGCTTAATTTACATAATCTCCTAAAGTTATGGATGTTTTACGAGAGATTTTTTTCCCTTTCAGTAAACGTCAGTCTTTCCGGATAGCTGTTGGAGTTGCTCTAATGCACACAAATGTTGTGCATCCGGCAGTAATGTTCCAATCTACTACTCCTACGTCTCTTCTATAATCTACTACTCCCACGTCTGAGCATCGCCGATAAAAGATGTACATGCAATAACTATCTTTTACATCTCCGAGGTATAAGAACATCTCCAATAAAAGATGTATATGCAAAAATAACTATCTTTTACATCTTCGAGGCTTAAAAACGCTGCTCCAACAGACAATGTAGATGTTCATGGATTAACGAAAATGTGCAAGAGCTCTATTTGTCTCTGCCATTCTATGAGTCGCTTCCTTTCTGCGTATGGCACCCCCACTCCCTCTGGCAGCATCTACTAATTCGGAACTTAATTTAAAAGCCATATTTCGACCCGGACGCTTTTGGGATGCTTCTAATAACCAACGAATGGCAAGTGCTCTTCCTTGTTTAGATTCTATTACATCTCTGCCTCCCATAGGTCTATTCTGTACCACTTCGCGGTGCAAATTTGCATCTCCAACTTCAGGAGATATAAAATCGCGTCCAACCAATCGCCACTTCCCTCCTCTTCCCGTGACCGTCTGCCGCCGATGACTTCGCCGCCACCCCCGCTCGCCGACGCGCCGTCCGGAGCCGCCGATTCAGTTTCGGCCACCGCCGAGTCGAAGCTTCTCCAGCGGCTGCGGATGGCCTATAACCTTCCCTGGCGAGGTCTACGATGGGTAGGCTTCATCCAAGCCTAGACCCCCGCCGAAGTTAGTGGAGGCGCGCCACTCCGCCCGCCAGACGGCCGCGACCCTCAGTCGTTCTTCCGGCCGTTTGAAGCCGCCCGCCTACCGTGCGGAGCTCCCGACGACGTGCGGCCATCTCTTGTGCTGTGCAGTCGCCGCCGACGGCTGCCCAACCTGAAGCCGGCCGAGTTCGTCCACCCCGCAAGAAAGGTGTTCGACGAAATTCCCGAAGGTAAAAAAAGATGAAACTTGAGGTTTTTTGTTGGTGATGGAAAGTAGTTTAACGGTGATTTTCCGCATTGTAGATGAGCTCGTGTGACTCCTCTTTCGTGGAGGATTCCTCGTCGGATGAGGAATTTGATTTAAACAAGGAAGAGGACATTGAATGCTAGTGGCAATGCACAAGGGGAAGAAGCAAAAGCACGGTGGTTCCGTCTATGGCCGTGAGTTCATTCGAAGAGAACAGGTGGATGCGCAAATACTTTGGTTCACCACCCGTTTTTTCGGAGAAGTACTTTCACCGCCGGTTTAGAATGTGCAAAGACTTGTTCATCCACATTTGCAATTCCGTGAAGCAGCATGATCGATCCTTCGAACAGAGGAGGAATTGTGCAGGGTTGCTCGGACATAGCACCGAACAGAAGGTCACTGCCGCATTGCGCATGATGGCCTACGGTGTTCCTGCAAACTACATTGATGACAACTTCGCGATGGCAGAGAGCACTTCTATCTTCTATGCCAAACAATTTGCAAAGCTATTGTAGAAGTGTTTGGTGCAGAGTACTTGAGAGCTCCCAATCCTCAGGACACTCAGAGGCTGTTGGAGATGAACAAGGCTCGTGGGTTAGGGTCCATCGATTGCATGCATTGGAAGTGGAAAATTTGCCCAAGAGCATGGCATGGACAGTTCAAGGGTCGTGGGACGGATGCCACAATCATTCTTGAGGCCGTTGCCGATCAAGAAACATGGATTTGACATTCATGTTTTTGCATGCCTGGATCTTGCAATGACATCAATGTCCTCGACCGGTCACCTCTTTTTGCCAAGTTAGCAAATGGAGAAGCACCACCGGTGACCTTTGAAGCAAATGGCCGCACATATAACTACCGGTACTATCTTGCGGATGGCATCTATCCTAGGTGGGGTACTTTTGTCAAGCCAATTTTAAAATCCCAAGGTAAGAAAGAACTCATCTTTCACAATGCACAAAACGACGGCTAGGAAAGATGTTGAGAGGGCTTTTGGGATTTTGCAATCCCAATTTGCTATTGTGCGAGGACCATCTAGATTCTGGGATCAAAAAATCCTTTGGTATATCATGACTGCTTGCGTGATCATGCATAACATGATCATTGAGAATGAACGTGGACAGAGTTTAGATTACACCTTCTATCACTTGATGGGCATACGCGTTATGCCCATGAGAAGAGAGGAGCGAATCAAACGCTTCATGAAGGTGTGCAATGAAATTAGGGACTCCGATTCGCATGATCAACTTCAGAAGGATTTGATGGAGGAGTATTGGAAATATCATGGCAAGAGAGCCACCTAGTTTCATTTATTTGTTTGTATATTGTGCAAAACTATGTTGTATGTGTGCATTTGATGAACTATGTAGTAATTTGATATTGTGGACATGTGCAATTTTTTACTTCATTATCGGATGTTTTATTTGAATTTGTGCGGCTGTTGAATAGCGGCTGTACAGCAGGCGAACAGCAGTCGCGCGGTGGCCGACCGGTTTTGTATCTTCAGTTTACATCACCTATTGAAGTTGTCCTTCACACTACCGTTTTACACCATCTGTTAGAGTTGGGTCTTTTTTTTTTGCAGGAAAGTGTTGGGTCTTTTTGAAGATGTAAAAACTATTTTTTGATGATGTAAATTATACAACACCTATTTTTATATCTTCACATTTACATCATCTATTAAAGATGCTCTGAGAGTCTCAGAGTAATAGAAATACACCTTCGTTTGCCGAGTGATCTGGCTTTATCTATGGTACATACATAGCAAAATCGTGGATGCGATACTTTTACAATCACGAGCTTTCGCTGCAACAGCTTGCTGAAATGGATAAACTGGTCAAAGCAGCTGCATACAAGGACGCGTGCAAGTGAAATTTAGGCAGCTAAAAACACTATAGCTCAGTACACCTGATGTTTCATGTCAGCACCATTTCCTAGAAATTTATATACTCCCTCTGATCCTTTTTTGTCTGCATATAAGTTTTGTCTAAAGTCAAAGTACCTATACTTTGACCAAAACTTATGAAAAAAGTATCAACATTAACAATGCCAAATAAATATTGTTAGATTCCTTATGAAATGTAGTTCTGTAGCATATATATTTAATATTGTAGATGTTGATATTATTTTTACATAATTTGGTCAAAATTTACAAAGTTTGACTTGACACAAATCTAATACGCGGAGTAAAAAGGACCGGAGGGAGTATTCAACACTATGCAAAAAAAATATTTTTAAAATGGACGCAAAAGATTTGTCTCATCTCATTAAATAAGAAGAGAAGAACAAAAAAATGTTTGTTTCATGACCACAAAGGTTCAATAAAAAACACAAAGGGATCACTCTCCCGGTAAAATGCTACCGAGAGATTTTGCCCCTGCAAGTACCCAGAGTTTCGCCTCCGCTTTGATTGACGCAACGTGTGTGGGCAAGGAGGCCTTGTTGTGAAACACCCTCACATTTCTCTCATTCCAGAGTGCCCAACAGACTAACATCTTCAAAGAATTATAGGCCTTCTTGTTGACTCCTACCAAACCACCACGTTCGTTCCACCATGCTGCCACCGAAGATGTTAGTCCGTTGGACATTTTGAAAGGCACTTTGTAATGAGAGGAATGCGTGTCGGAATGCGACACTCTGGAATGAGAGGAATACGACACACATTCCTCTCATTCCAAAGTGCCCAACAGACTAAAAACCAAAAGCATTACAGTTTATCACAACTGTTCGGAATTCGTGTGATGCAAGTCAACTGATCCCCGAAGTTGTTGTTCCTAAGCAATTATTATCTCGTTCACGAAAAACCCCACTATCACTTGTCAACCACTGAAGGACCTACCTATCAGCTGTGTCCAATGAAGCCAGATCCTCTAACTTAGAGAAGTAAAGTCACAGCGCTACAGTGCTATCATAATGTAAAATGAAGAAGAAATGTTAAAGACGTTTAGCAGATTATTTACTATTGTTATTTACTGTAGATAAAAATAATTTATAATTAATTTTATTTCACCATCAATTTGTTTGTATGTAATGATTATAAATGTACACATTAAATCTGTAATTTACAAATTAATTTAAATCATTTTAGCCTTAATCATAGAAATTGAAAGAAGACAAGTTAGGGTATTGTAGTTTCTCTAACATTCCTTCTTAATGTTAGAGTATCCCGTTCCGTGTTCAATATGTAGTGTCAAAAAAGTCTTATATTATAGGACGGATCTAATATGTGGTGCCAAAGAACGGCTTACATTATGGGATGGAGAAAGTATAAGATATTTTTGCATTGAACTAAAAAAGTGTCAAAAAACATCTTACATTATGAGACAGAGAAAGTATAAGATGTTTTTGCATTGAACTAAATAACCCACCTTATATTTAGTTACATAGGTAGTACGTTTAGTTTTCAAAGCCGAAAAATTTACTGTATGACTTCACAAATTTGAGGGCATTCGGCAATGACAGGGTTGAAGTCTGTTCTCAGACACAAAACCTGGCAAGTTTCTAAAGCTTTGTGGCATCTTAGCAAGACAGATAGTTTGCAGTAATAAATGTAGCTTCAGCAAACAAAGTGCATAATTTCCGTTGCAAACAGTCAAAATGTAAAGCAAGTATACCGAGTTTCAGCCCTATTATTATTGGACAGTAACACAACCGGGGGCCTTCGATGGAAATGACCCTCAAATGGAGTTAAAATGGGAAAATAAACGCCAAAGCCTGCCTCGGAGGGCAGGGGCTTGTAAGGTTGTGCATCTCTCCGAGTCAACAGGAACACAAAGTGATTCCCAGGTCGAGAGTTCCGTAAACTTGGTATATACATACACGATACTCGATCGCCTCTGAAACTGAGGTTTCAGAACTGCTGGTCGAGGATCGAGTCTTTCTCCGACTTGGTCTGGCCACCACTGACATAGCCCACAAGGCTCCCCCCAACGTCCGAGACCCACGAGACACTGCGCGCCAGCCAAGCTTTGGGAGTCGACGCCTGCGGGCTCTCTGCTGCTGCCGCCGCCATGCTCCTCTGTTCTTCCTCGAGCAACGCATCAAGCCACCTCTTTGACATGTACTCTTTCACAGCGTCTACACCTTCCTTCACGACCTCCGCTGGTGGCATGGACAGAGGGTTCTGCTCCAGGTTGAGCTTCTCCAGCTTGTCAAGCCGGCCAAAACTGTCGGGAAGAGCATGGATCTGGTTGTTGCTGAGGTCAACCTCGCGCAGGTTCAGCAGGTCACCGAATGAGAAAGGGAGCTCCTTCATGTCGCTGAAGTTGCTGCTCAGGTCGAGGATTTCAAGGCTGGAAAGCTTCCCTATGGCAGATGGCAGACCGCAGAGTTCATTGAAATGAGCATCCAGGAGGTATAGTGATTGCATCTCACAGATGGATGATGGAAGAGATCGCAGCTTGTTCATGTGGACCCAGAGCTTTCGCAGATTAATCAGTTCATAGCCAATATTTGTTGGCAGATATGTGAGCCCGTTGTAGCTTGCATCAAGCTCAACTAGCGACCTGGAGTGTGAAGTATCAGTCTCCTGAATAGTGAATACAGCTAGTAATTAACAAACCCAAGGGGAACTTAAGGAGCAGTATCTACCTGCACTTTGAGATGCTGTCTGGCAGTGTTCTCAGCTTGTTAGTCGACACATTCAGAATCTTCAGATTGGACAGAAATCCAACAGTATCAGGAAGAGAAACCAAGGCATTAGAAGCAAGACGGAGCTCTTCAAGATGTTCAAGCCCTCCTATAGCATCTGGAATAACCTACAAGCACAGTGAAATCCCAAAATTAGGGAACAACAGTACAATATTGTACTACCTCTGTAAACCATACAGCAGCCTTGCAGTTGTCGAGGAATTATAGCTGATAAACAGATCTGAGTTTTTATGGCGAAGAAATAAAATCAGCATTTTATAACTAGCATGTGTCATGTCTTCTGTTAAATGATTATGATGGATCATGAAGTTCAAAATAAACCATATAAATCAGAAAAAAAATCTCTTAACAGTAAGAGCAAGCAATATGGAAGTACTAATTTCCCCCAATTTAATCGATGATTCTCCAAATTCCAACCGAAGCAAGGTTTCCAGGAAATCAAGCTAAGCTAAACCTACCTCATAACTCCTACCAATTTGATATATTCTACTTTGTAAAAACTTGCATATGACCGCAAAGCACTACTTGTGACCCTTGATGAGTCAACACTAGTGTTTCCATAGCCTAGGCCAAACCGACAATCAAACCAAAGCTAATGCCAAACCCTACTTTCTTTCAGTTGATTGTTGCAACTTGCAACCAACACAAACACAGATAGTACTTCTCTTTGTTCTAACATAAATAGTACTCCCTCCGTCCCAAAATTCTTGTCTTAGATTTGTCCAAATACGGATGCATAAGTCACGTTTTAGTATTAGGTACTCCCTCTGTAAAGAAATATAAGAGCATTTAGATTACTACTTTAGTGATATAAACACTCTTATATTTGTTTATGGAGGGAGTACATCCGTATCTAGACTAATCTAAGACAAGAATTTTGGGACGGAGTGAGTACTTCTCGGCGTCCTTGCATAACTTTTAGCATTTTCTCCATCTGAACTCCGCCTTCAGCAATACAACCTTAGCACATAAGGCGTTGGAATAACTCAGTAACAAATATGCCAAAACAATAGTATACAGACTCGCCCTCGTACCTGATCCTAATTGACAAGTGACAAGTAAGTGCTAGTATACCATCCTTACTGCCAGATCAGTACCCAAACTATTAAGCCCATAATTCGAATCATCCGCTCGGGAAATATGTGCACACAGTGCCATAACAATGATGCCTAATCCTAGCCAAGCATACCAGAACAAGTGTTTTGTGTGTGTGGCTCATCCAAGAATATGTTATCGTATAGTGCTACATGGGCTCTAAATAAACAGATCTAAATATATGAGATGACGAGTTTCTCACCTGTAGCTGGTTGTGTGATACGTCAAGCACGCGGAGTCCCAGGATCCTTCCGAACGCCTCGGGCAGGTAGCGCAGCTGCCGATCCACGAGGAGCACGCTCTCCACCGGCTTGCCCTCCTGGGCCTGCTTCAGCACGGCGACGACTTCCTCCTGCACAGCCACACCCTCATCGCCCGCCGCCGATTCATCCTTCCCCTCGGCCTCCTCCAGGTCCCTGCCCTCCATCGCCGACCGGTAGACCTTCTCGAGCCTCCCCTCGGCCTCATGCAGCAGCGCCTCGTAGGTTTCGTGGGCCTCCTCGAGCCGCACCACGGTGCGGCACGCCTCGAGGTCCTCCTCGGTGACCCGCGGGGCGACGTCGCCGGCGGCGGCGGCGGCGACGACGGCGCGGGAGGAGTCGACGAGCTCGTGGTCGGGGCGCGGGCCCAGCTCCTGGAGCGCGGAGCGGGCGGCGGAGACGTCGGCGACGGCGCGGGTCATGGCGTGGAGCACGGAGGCGTGGCGGAGGCCCGGCATCCGCTCGACGAGCTCGAACTCGCCGACGGAGGGCGAGCGCGGGGACGGCGTGTGGACCGGCGGCTGCTCGATGTCGAAGTCGGCCCCGGCGGTGGGCCTGGGCTTGGAGAGGGTGGGGAGGCGGGAGAGCACGTAGGAGAGGATGGGGTGGGACTGCGGCGCCGGATCCATGGCGGGCGGGGGAGGTGGGAGGCGGAGATCGGAGAGAACTGATGCTGTTTTATGGTGGGCTTGGGAAAGTGGATGGCGATGGGGAGCTGGAGGGTGCAGTCAAAACCTGCCTGGGCGGCCGGCCGGCAGATCCCTGGGGATTATTTGGGTCAGGGATATCTATCCAGTCCAAATCTGATCCAGGGTGAAAATACGATCCAGGGTGAAAATACGCTTACTGCTGAACGGCTTCTAGTACTTCTGGTTCAAGAAACAGTCAAGAGTTTCTTGATTTTTTTTTCTTTTTCTGCAAGTCAACATTCGCTCATTGGCTTAAGTACACATACACAATTTTCCTCCCCAAAAGACATCAATAATCTTGCCCTTCGTCAAAACATGGCCTTTTCTCCCCTGAAATAGAAGAGAAGAACTTGCTCTTTCTTCTTTAATACATGCCCCTTCTATTATTCTTATTTCGGAACCCGGTTATCTTCCATCTTCTTTTAGATCCCATCTCCTTGTTTTGTCCATCGTCTCTACCCAGTGAAACTAATAGTATATGTGGCACTGTCGACCAATAGTTGTTTGCCCTTCTTCAATCCCATGGCTAGGTATACTACTGTTGTCACCCGCAGTCGCCTCCCTCCTCTATTGTTGAAGAACAACCGACTTGGATGAAATGTAACATGTTATCGAGCAATCAAGATCATAGATCATACCGCAAACTTTATTATCATGGTGTGACATGTTGAAGAACTATGCATCAAAATATGCTGACCCAAGTCAGACAGACAAGAGTTCTAAGGTTCTCTGCAATTAGGGATGAAAACAAAGTGGGAACAAATGAAAGTGGGTGTTACCACATCTGTTTTCTTTTTTTTTTGCAGAAGCGGAAATGAATATAAAAGTATGAATACATATACGGGTGGAAACAAACATAAAGCCAATATGACGCTGACACAATTACAGAAGCAAATTATTGTCGGAATTATTGAATCATGAAGAAAAACACACACTGTAATTTTTCTTCCTCTTCACCAAGGCAACTTGAGAAAGCCTTCCTCCCCTCAATCTTCGCTGGCGAGCCCATGGATTCGCTTCCCCTCCGCCTGCCGCTCCGGCGGCCGGTGGCGGGGAGGAGAATCCTGGTGTCTACTCCCGCTAGTAGATAGGTAGGGTTTTAGTCCTCGCAGGGATGGCGTTTGGACGGATGGCAGCGCTCCTTCTTCGAGTCAGTCTTCCGGGCTCCAATCCTCCTCAAGTTCGTCTGTTGGGATGGATTAGACAGAGCTCCGGCATAGATCCCTGCCAGCTCCTTGGGGCGGCGAGGTTAGGGTTTCTTGCTGTGCATACGCAACGGCGATATTTGGTGTCGGTTCTTCAAATCGATTCAAGGATTCAACGGCGACGAGTGCGGCTCCAGGGCGCTGGTCCTTAGGGGCACGTGCACGAAGACTTCTCGGCTGTCATCGACAAGGTCAGGCAAGCTCCGGTATGGGAGCGGAAACAGCGGCACGTCGGCGGTTCGTTCTGGCGGCGGCAATGGTCATTCGGTGGTCCATCGACCTCGATGTAATTTTAATTTTGTTTGAGGCGATTTGTACTTTCGGTGAATTTTTATAATAGATTTGACCCTTTAAAAAAACAACGAACTTGTTTATAATTGCTAAAAATGACTATGAATTTATGATGTATCATGGTGCATTGTCAACTCATCACAGATAAGATGACTACCAGACATGAAATACCAAATGAGCTCACTGCCTAGATCCTACATGGCCAAAATTGACACCAAAATTGCAGGGTGGAGACTTGAGCACTTACCACCATTTATCATCGACATTGAGCATGCAAAGGAGTCAATGAAGGAAGGACAACACATAGGAAATGAGCCAACAGAGGAAGGGTGGAACACAGACTATCACTCCATTCTGACTGGTGGGACTTCCGTTAGCATAGGGCGTTGGTGTCGAAGGGCATCAACAGACGAGCCATCAGTGTCGGAGGGGCTTCTTTGGTGGCGGGCAATGACAAACACATACGCTGAGGGGCGAAAGAGGCCGAGGGACGAGGTGCTTAGCCGGCGGAGGACCACGAGAAAAGGGTCGACATGACGTAAGAGGGGGCTTCTTCGACGACAGATAATGACGGGTAGAGTCGCGGAATGAGGAGGAAGTCGCGTTGTCTGGGTGAGAAGGGACGTCGTCGGTGGACAACCTGTAGAGTACACGCTTAGAACAGGCAAAGGGCAACCCTTAGATGGATGGAGGATACACTAGGACACCAACATTGTCGTGCCAGTTTTAAGACATGCTTTTGACATTCGACCTAGTGAGGCACTAATTACAGGAGAATGACAAAGAGATTTTGCTTAGGCGTTCCAGTCTTCTTATAAAATCACATATAACTTCACCTGGTGAGGCGTTGATTACAAGAGAACGACAAAGAGATAATGTTTAGGCTGCATTTGGCTGCTAAGTATTTTTTGTAGTTTTATGAGAATACCATAGTTTTTGTAGAAACCTCAATTTTAAATACTTTGACGTATTTGGCTTGAACAAATACTTTAGTTTTACAAACCGTGGTATATCTAAAACCATGGTTTTTTTGCTGTATCTAAAAAAGAGGTCTCAACCTCTTTTTTGTAAATTGAGAAACACATGCTCGAGTTCATCTTCTTCCGGTCCTCCTCACCAATCACTCCTCCATCTTTTCCGCAGCCACAAAATTAAGATTACCACCTGGGAAGCTTGACTACTTTGCCGTTGATCTCTTCAATCGTTGACTAGTGTTCTAGCGCGCAGACTGTACATTAGATAGTACTAGAGGTTCAGTCCTATGGGATAGTGCGTGTACACATACAAAAGATTGATACTTGGAGCAAAGTTATACACAGCAGGCTAAGCTAGCTAAATGATCGCCATGTGGCCAGAGATACAAGATTACTCAACAACATATCCTAGCATCTAGAGGATGTTCGCGTGCATGACAAAGCTATACGCATGCAGCGGCCGTTAATTAGCACAAGCTGATCACGTCGTTGTATAACTCTTTTGCCGTAGCTCAATTTGGCTCAGCTAGCTATATCTAGGATTATCCGAAGCTATAGGCATGTAACGAGTGGTCAAAACCAAGAAACTAAGAAAAACTGCACTTGCCAAACATCTCTATAGTTTTGCTAAAACTGAGAAAAACTACAGTTTCTAGAAACCGAAGTATTCATACCGAGGTTTTCAATTACCATGGTTTTGAAAAAACCGTGTTGCCAAACTAGGTCTTAGGTGTTCCAATTTTTCTGTAAAATTATGCGATCTATGCCATAAAATGTATTGACCATCGGTTTTTTCTATGTAACTGATTCAATAGATGATCCTGCATTGTCTCCAAAAAAGGAGCCACCTATACATTAGGTGCCTCAAAAAAATCATTAAGTCAATGGCCAGCCGTTTGAGTCAAATCCGAGGACATCTTCCTCTCTTCCTTCGATACTATTCATGTAACCGTCCCCTGACTTCAGCCCAATCGCCTGCTCCCGCCCTGCCTGAGCAGCCGTCCGACTCCCTCTAAACCTCGCCACTATCCACGTCGATGACCTCTGCATCATCCCTCCCCCTTCCCCGCACACCCACAACACTCTCGAACTCGTCAGCCTCTGACTCCCCTCCACCAGTTCTGCCATTTCTCCGTGGTCTGCAACTCCGGGTCGCTCCTGGTTCGGCCTCTTTGACATCCACGGGCCTCCGCTTCGGTCTCAGAGCTTTTGTGCGAAATGAGCCACGACAAATTAGATTATCAGGAAAAAAAGTTAGATCTTACTCGGGTACTGTTGCGTCACAGGCAACCCCCGCTCTAGAGAGGAAGCACGCACTCAATATTGAGGTGCACGAGATGTCAGCAGCAGCCAGCGCCCAGCAGACCACAACAGATCATCCCACCGTGAGGGCACGCGCCGGCCACGCGCGGCGCGACCGGAAGACAGCAGGCGCAACCGCTGCCCACGTTCCACGAGGCGCCGTCGCCCGGTCTCTATCTTCCGAACGCGCGCGCAAAGCCATGAGATTTGATGCCGCACCGAGTTGTGTAGAGCTCAGGAATCCCCACCCTGCGCCACAGTTACGCAAAAGAGAACGCAACCAAAACCAAAAGAGAACGCGACTTCTTGCACAGAGCTTATCTCTGAAGTACTTTTCCCTAGAGAAGATTTCCTCCGCTCTTTCCATTTATTTGTACACTAGGAAATATGCCCGTGCGTTGCAACGGGAGAGGCAAATTCTCGATGGCAATCATGAACTTGTAAATGCACGGCTACCAATGACATAATCGCCCCATCGATTTTAGTTGTCTAGCTTAACTTGGGC
Source organism: Triticum aestivum (assembly GCF_018294505.1). Lineage (NCBI taxonomy): Eukaryota > Viridiplantae > Streptophyta > Magnoliopsida > Poales > Poaceae > Triticum > Triticum aestivum. The sequence continues at coordinate 431,258,466 of NC_057799.1, read as the reverse complement.
ATGCTAGGTATTTATATGTCGTTACTATTGTAATCTAAGGAAGTCATGCTTGATAGTTATAGAAATGCATATTACTCTACACATGTTATTTAAGAAAAGTAACTTGATGTAATAAAAAGATAATTTGCTGTGATCTAATTATGGTAAACAAAATATGTCTATCTATTTAAATAAGACCAGTAGGCATGCAACATATGACACAAATCTGAATTTAGAATTAAAGAAAATGCCGGTATAAAATGATATGAGATTCTATCCAACATGAAGCTGACGAGTTTAAGCTGGAAAGTTTTTCTCTTCTTCTGTCCAAGAGCTAAGTTGAATTGAGTAACTTATGTAAGGTTGATGGCATGCTGGCATTTATTTTTTTCTTGTCAACAAACAAGATTATTTATTGATTAAAAATAAAAATGTTTTTTTTGCGGGAAAAAATGTTGACTAAACTAATTCATTTTATTGAGTTTGAGCACTTCTATATGACTTACATTTTTTAACACGTAATTTTTCTGAAATATTAATCTTCAGGCGCTAGCCAAAAGAGATGCATACAATTAGAGTGCACCATGAATTGAAATCTAACACACAATCGTTGCATGCGATTTTACAATCTCATTTCAACCTGGCCACTCTTTTCCATCACCAATCCAACCCGCAATAATCCCCTATTTAATATGGTTTCTCTTTTTCCCATTAACTAAATTCCCACCAATTCAGGAATTCCATTAATTCACCATGCATATCCATATCCGAATCTCTTCTTTCCAAATTCCTTCTTTATTTAAGGCCTCAATAATCACCAACTTTTTCAGATGCCTCTGTTTCCTATTAATAATAACTCCACTAATCGAGGCGTCCATTAATTCAACCATGCATGTCTCGTGGATTTTCCATCTTTTCTTTCCATTCATTCGTTCTTCTTCTTCTTTAGAAGTGTGTTCGTTCTCCCTTACAGATTCTTTAAGCGGCTTATTAACTTTAATTGGTAGATCTATATAAATTGGTGGTTTTGTGTGTATGAGAGCGAGGTGGGACTATGTATATTGTATACGAATCTACTGTAGCTAGATAGGCCAGGTTGGGCAGTTTTTGTTGGGCCAGAGTATAGTTGTGTAATATAGCAACGTCGTGCAAATATTTATAGAAAAAGAAATCCTATTTGTTGAAACAGGCGAGAGCAAGGCCAGTTGGTGGATGTTGTAACGGTGAGAGTCCAGGTCGCGAGATCGAATCGCTCCACACGTTATTATTTTTATAGGAAGCAGATGGCTCGCCGGCCCACTGCAAATTCTGGCCCAGGAGGCATATTTCTCTATTGACGTACTGCAGATTAATAAATCGAACACATACGTTAATTTTAGTACCACCTTTTTAACCGCGTCTAGGATAAAATCCTCTATGCGGGACGAAATCAAGAATATTATTTTACTTTATTAGTAGGTAAATAGATATAGATATAGATATAGATATAGTTGTGAAAGGCACTGGGTGTTAGCGCATTGCTCTTGGCGTCCCTGTCAGCCACGAAACGATCGAAGAGCTAACGACATGGCCGTTCCTCCAGCTCAGTTAGCTACCACGACATGGCCATGCCGGCCACCCTCAGGACCTCCTTCGCCCTACTCTGTGCCAGCTTGTCGCAGACGTTCCTCCCGTTTTTCCCTACGGAACTTGCTCGCGCCGGCAGCTCGGCGGCGGCTCCGACGACGAGGCAACGCACCTCCCATGGACCTTTAGCAGTGGCACACGCGTCACGTCAACATACGTAACCATCCCCTTCTTTTGCCTTAGAGCATCTCCGGCCGTTCGTCCCCCCGCCCCAGCGCATAGGCCGGTGCTTTTTCGGGCGTTCGCCCGGCGATATTTAGGCCCTGAGGGCGATCTACGTTCCAGCCACGCCCCCAGGTGCCGCCCTCAAGGCATCGCAAATTCAAACTTGATCCATTCCCGCTCCCAAAAAACGCAACAAGTCCGCCGATCACCTTGCCACAATTCGGCGATCAAATAACAAGTTCGGCATGCAAAAAAAAGGACGGACGCGTTGCATCAAACGGCGGTGTCAGCCTCCGGCGTCTGTGGAGTCGGCGTGCGAGGGCTGGTCGACGTCGGCGCGGCTTTTGTGCTGGGCGTCGTCGAGGCATCATCACTCGGGCTTGGCGGCGGCGTGGGAGTTGGCGCCGCGGTCGACGTCATCTGGTTCAGGATGAGGCCACGCTCCGCTAGATACCACGCCTTGAGCTGCTCGTCGTTGCTCCGGAGCATGCCCGCGCCCCCCATCAGGAAAGCCAGGTCGGTATTCCTCTTCTTCGCGGCGACGTTGGTCCGGAGCAGGTCGAGCTTGACGGCGTTGTTCGTCATCAACGCCGACCACCGCGCCTCGGTTTTCTCTTCCCGCTAGGCGGCCCAGGTCTGGGCGCCGGCGAGGCAATGCTCGATGGGCTCTTGCACATGCGCAGTGCCCGAGTCGGTGTGTTTCGCCGACTTGGCCCTTTTGTTGCCGTCTGGGCGCCCGGCGTTGGCGTGTCCGACTTGTACGTCTCCTTGGCCTTGGCGAGGGTGCGCCGGACGTCTGCCCACTTCTCGCACTTCTCGATTCGCTTGAAGACGTGGAGGTACTGGAAATCTTGGTCGCTGCTGTCTTGGCGAAACATGGCGAACATCCGCACCAACTGCGTCGAGAAACAACAGTCGGCGACACACACGGCGAAAAGATAATGGAGAGACCGGCGTGCCATACCCGATCCTCGATGCTGGCGCCGCTCTCCGAGCGAGCCGCGATCTCCTCGACGATCCCATGCCATTTGTTGCACGCTGTTTGGATGAGCCCTCAATGGTTCGCCATTGCCTTCGACCCGCGCTGCATGTAGACGCCTTTAAAGTAGGGGTCGACGAGCTTGCGCTCGTCGAACTCGGCTTTGATGCGCTCCCAATACGTGTCGATGCTCTGCTTCGTGCCGGTGATCGGGTCGAGGCAGACGATTTTCCACGCTTCGGCGAGGCACTCGTCCTCCTTGGACGCCCACTTGATGCGCGGCTCACCGGTCCTGCCCGCCCGCTTCTTCTTCTTCTTCCCTTTCCTTGCCGGAGCAGGCGCCGGCTCCTCCTCCTCTAGCTCCTCCTCGCCGTAGTCGAGCTCGCCGTCCATGTCGCCGTTGAGGTCCACTGTGTCGTCTTGGGCAGTGAACCCGGGGGAGGTGGCGGCGGCCGAGCCGGTCGTGATGATGTCGTCCATGTCGGCCTCCGTCGCGTCGGTGTCGCCGAGATGCGATGAGGAGGCTTGTGAGAAGAGCAGCGCGCCACGTCGGAGAGGTGGCGTCGGGGAGGCTGCGTAGGCCGGCGGCGAGTAGGTGTACGGAGGGTACTGCACACCGGCGAAGGTGGGCAAGGGCGTGCGCTGGGCCGGATGACCATGGAGGAAGGTGATGTTGGGGTTGAACCCATCATGCGCGTCGCCGTCGGCGTAGCCCGGCGACGGCGTGCAGCCCCAGGGTTGTGGCGACGACAAGAAGCCGGCTGGAGACCCGACGCTTTGCTGGCTTCAGGACGCGTACGGGCCGTGGCCGCCGGGTGGATTCATCATCCCCGCGCGAGCCGCCTCGGCTTGTTCGGCCGAGCGCTCCGCCTGCTCCGCCACCGCCGCAGCCGCGAGCGCCGCCCTGTCCCGGGCCTTCTTGGCGTTCACCCTGTTCCACCGGTTGGTGGTGACAGCCTCCCGGCGCTGAACTTCCGCCCTCCAGTCGGCGTTAGACATGTCCGGGGGCTTGGACGGCGGCGCCCTCTGCATCCTCTGCTTCGGCTGGGTGGCGGTGGCATCCGTCGCGGCGCGGAGGGGCCACGTACTTCTTCGGCAGCATGGCGGCCGACTGGGAGGGGAGGAGGAGGAGATTGGCGGGAGGAATGGAGAATGGGAGAGAAGCCGAGGGGAAAAGCGGGAGAAAACGGCGGGAAAAAGGCCTCCTCTCATCGACAGAGCGGCCCCACGCCCCCTTTCGCTTCTGCCGGCGCCCCCAGACGACCCCCGGAGGCTTGGGTTCGGCTCGGGTTTGCCAGCTGTTATTTCGGCCCAAACCGACGCTAAATGAGATCCTGAGACGCGACGGGGCGATTTTTAGACACTAACGCTAAAAAAATGCCTTGAAGAAACTGTTGAGAGCGCGGGTGGAGATGCTCTTAACCCGTCCAAGTCCCAACCACTCCGTCCGATCCACCGCATAAACAAAGCCCGCGACGACGTCAGGGCACTTAGAAAGACCGACCCGTGCCCGGAAGCAGTCACCGAAGGGGACGTTGTGATGTAGTACACCGCCCAGCCGTCGCCGTCGCCCGAGGGCGATTTGAGGTGGGTGCTGACCACTTCGCCGTCGAGAATGGACATATGTGGCGGTTGAAGTAGTCTCTCTCCTGCCACGGGGTCGCGGTGTAACCGAGGCACCCCACCCTGCTCATCGCCTCGTCTCCAGGGGCCACCGTCCAACACAGCCCCATCAACAAATTTGCCTGTAGAACGAGCGAACAATGCACGGAGGATCGCCGCGTACAACAGCGAGCGTACTCACAAACCAAACTGGGCGTTCCCAGCGAAAACAAGTGTGGTGGTTATCTGATATTCTCAGTTGTTGTTTTTCTTTTCACTTTAGCTAAACGCAAGCCGTTCACACCCCCCCCCCCCCCCCCCCGATACTGACCGGTTGCTTTCCGCCCCATGGTTTGGGCCATGACTAAGCTTACGTACGCGCACGCTGGGAATGTAATAGGCGGAGGCGTCTAACATCTGTACCTATGTGCTTGTGTGTACTCGCTCGCCTGTGCGTGTGCTTGCTCACACATGTCTATGCTTTGTGTGTGTTCACTTGCGCGCGTGTCATATCTGTACTTAAGAGAAAATGTGAAAGACGATACCATTAATCTAAAATGCATTTTATTTGTTTATTATATATTCGGGAGGCGAATTTATTTTCAACATTCGTTTTTGTATTTTGTATTTCTTGTTTTTGTTTTTGTTCTCTCTTTTTCACCGCTCTTTTTACGTGTTTGTTAAGTTTTTTCCTTGTGTGTTTAGATGTGTGTGTGTGTGTGCTCGTGCAAATTCAACTTCAACGTGTCGAGAGATGATTAATCTTCCACATTGTTATTTTTTTTCATGTTTTTGCTGTTAGACAATCGCCTGGATTTTACACACTATATGTAGGTATTGCTTTTTGAATTTTGGTCAGTCGAATCTTTGTTCGTCCATTCTTTGTGTCAAGATTCAGTGTTCTCTTTTTTGTATTGTTTCTTACTTTGTCATTGTATACTCTGTGCAATTTTTTTCACTGTTTGTTTTAGTTTTTTTTCCTTCTTCTTAAAGGGTATTAAAAATTTCATTATTTTCATTTTATTTATTTTGTTTATTTTGGAAGGGTAATACTAAGCCACTACTTCATTCTTTCTTAGAAAATTTCATTGTTTTGATTATGTTATCGTTTCATTTTATATTCTTTCTTCTTACAGGGTAATACAAATGCACTTAATTCATTCTTCCTTTGGAAAATTCATTATTTTGATTTTTAGCTTTATTATGTTTTATTTCTTCTTAAAGGGTAATACCAAGCCACTAATTCATTCTTTCGTAGAAAACTTCATTGTTTTCACTATCTTTTAGTTTAATTTTATTTTCTTTCTTTTTAAAGGGTAATACCAATGCGCTTAATTTATTCTTTCTTAGGAGACTTAAGTATTTTGACTTTTTTATTTCATTTTATTTCTTCTTAAAGGGGAATACCGAAGACACTAATTCATTCTTTCCTAGAAACCTTCACTATGATTTTATTTTAGTTTATTTTCCATTTCTGCTCTTCCTTAAGGGTAATACCAGTTCCCCGAATTCATTCCTCCTTAGGAAACTTATTTTTTGTGAAACTTTAACTACTATATGATTATTCTTGCATATTATAAAAACACATTTTTGGTGTAAATTTGTTGCAAATATTTTCATTGTTTGTTTTAGATTTATTTTCCATTTTCTCTCTTCTTAAAATGTAATACCAATGCCACCAATTCATTATTCCTTAAAATCTTCATTTTTTAATTCTTACTTCATTTTCTTTCCTCTTTAAGGGCAATAGCAATGTCACTAATTCAGGCTCCTTAGTAAACTTCATTTTTGTGAAAATTCCATCGTGATATGCTTATACTTGCATATTATGAAAATTTGCAATTTATGTGTAAGTTGTGTGCAATTTTTGTTACTAATTGTTTTATTATTTTTCTTCTTCTTAAAGGGTAATACCTATACCATCAATTCATTCTTCATTATAAAGCTTCATCATTTTGATTTTTTGTTTTTATATTATTTTCTTTCTTCTTTAAGGGTAATATGAATGCCACTAATTCATTCATTCTTAGCAAACTTACTTTTTGAAAAGAACGCACTGTTATATGCTTATTCTCGCATATTATAAAAAGGCATAATTTCAACGTAAATTGTGTGCAATTTTTTTCATCTTAGTCTTATTCCATTTCTTCTTCTAAAGGGTAATAGTAATGCCACTAAATTATTTTTCTGAGAAAACTACATTATTTTGTTTTTATTTCATTTTTCTTTATGGTTTATACCGATGCCAATAATTCAATTTTTCTTAGCAAAATTCATTTTTGCCAAAATTTCACCGTTATACACTTATTCTTGCATATTATAACCAAATGCAATTTTTGTGTAAATTGTGTGCAAGTTTTGTCATTATTTATTTTATTTTATTTCCCTTTTTCTTTCTTCTTGTAATATCAAAGCCGATAATTTTTTTTATTCGAAACTTCATAACTTTGCTGTTGATTTTTCTTATTTTGTTCTCTATTTTCATTCTTCTAAAAGGTTAATACAAATGTCACTAATTCAATCTTCCTTAGAAAACTTTGTTTTACGAAAATTTCACTATTATATGCTTATTCTTTCGTATTATAAAAATGCATTTTTTGTGAAAATTTTGTCATTATTTTCTTTATTTTTTTCTTCTTCTTGAAGGTTAATACTAATGCCATTAATTCATTTTTTCCTAAGAAAACTTCATTATTATGATTTTTAGAAGTAGAGACGCCATGGATCAAATACCAATGCCATTAATTCATTCTTTCATTGGAAAACTTACATTTTGCAAAAAAACTATTATATGTTCTGTAACGCCCGGATAATTAAGCCATAGTGATACTCTGCTAATGATGCCACGCCACCTTCTTTACTGTTGCTAATCTTTCGTTAGTACAAAACCGATTCAAAAATCAATTCAAAATATGGCAAACAAACAAAAGTTTTGAAACATTAAAATAAAAATGTTCGGATTGTGCAGTTAAATGCCTAGGTAATTATTGTGGAGAAAACTCATTTTTAGAAATTGCCTAAATATTTTAAAGTGATTCCAAACCAGAAAATAAAAGAACAAAGGAAAGAAATAAAACAGAAACCCCCACCCCCTGGGCCGAATGGCCCAGCTAGCAAGCCAGCCCGCTGGCCCATCAGGCCCACCCCCACTCCCCTTTATCCCCTGGACCCCGAAACCCTAACCACTACCCCCATCGCCCCACTCCCCCACTTCCCCCCTCCCGATCCAGATCGGATCGGGATCGAGCTCGCCGCGCCAACCGCCGCCCCGCGCCAGGACGCCGGCGCCCGGAGCTTCCCCGCCGGACTGCCTCCTCCTCCTTATCGGCCTGCTTCCTTTCCGTCACGCCGTCGTCCCTGTCGTCCTCCCCACGCCCCGTTGCCCCGAACCCTACGAACCCGCCGTGAGCTCCTCCTCTCTTCCTCGCGCGCACGCGCTCCCGCTCACGTATGCCTCTGCCCACCCTAGGCCGGGTCCTCGCACGCGCGCCTGCCCGGGGGCGCGCCCTGCCTCGCTCCGGGGCCGCGCTCGTCGCGCCCACGACCTCCCATGGCCGCGCCCGGAGTTCTGCCCGCCCAGCCCCGCTCCACCGCACGGTGGCCGTGCCCGGCTACGCCCGCCGCGGCTCCCGCCCTGCCGCGCCCGCCGTGGCCGCGTTCGGGCACCGCCGACCCCGCGCTGCACCGCCACCGCCCTGCTGCTCCCTGCCGCAGCCACCTCCGCCGCCGCGGCCATCCCCCTCGCGCTCGCCTCTCCCTCGCCGCGCATCGCTCGCGCGCACGTACCGTGCCACTCTGGCCACTCCGGCCCCCTCCCGCACATGCCCCGCTCGCCTCCCTGCTGGTCCCAGCCACCGCCGCGACCAGCGCATCGGGGGAGAGGCGAGCGATATTCTGGCATTATGCAGTTCAGTCCACCGATATGGCCCCTTTACACATATACCCATGCATATGTAGTGTAGCTCCTTGCTTGCGAGTACTTTGGATGAGTACTCACGATTGCTTTTCTTCCTCTTTTCCCCCTCCCTTCTACCTGGTTGTCGCAACCAGATGCCGGAGCCCAGGAGCCAGACGCCACCGTCGACGACGACTCCTACTACACCGGAGGTGCCTACTACTACGCGCAACCCGCTGACGACGACCAGGAGTAGTTAGGAGGGTCCCAGGCAGGAGGCCTGCGCCTCTTTCGATCTGTATCCCAGTTTGTGCTAGCCATCTTTTGGCAACTTGTTTAACTTATGTCTTTACTCATATATTGTTGCTTCCGCTGACTCGTCTATGATCGAGCACTTGTATTCGAGCCCTCGAGGCCCCTGGCTTGTATTATGATGCTTGTATGACTTATTTATGTTTTAGAGTTGTGTTGTGATATCTTCCCGTGAGTCCCTGATCTTGATCGTACACGTTTGCGTGGATGATTAGTGTACGATTGAATCGGGGGCGTCACAAGTTGGTATCAGAGCCGACTGCCTGTAGGAATCCCCCTTCCACACTCCTTGGCCGAAGTCGAGTCTAGACATTACAAAACTTTACTAACATGGCTGTGTGTCTTACGGGCCCACGTCGCCATTGGGTGGTACTAGGATCTTTTACTCCTCGACCTTTACTCTGGGACTCTGAACTCTCTTCTACTCGGGTTAAACGAATTTACTAACTCTAACACTAGGTTCCCGTGACCACATTCACCCCAAAGTTGGATAAGCCATAGTTATTTCTTAGAATAGTATTTTGAACAATTCCCACACTGTCATTTGACTCCTTTGAAACATCTTTGCTTCCAGATGGCACCCACGAGGCAGGTCGTGCGCCACACGACGGCCATTGGTGCCTCGGGATCACCTGCTGTGCTAGCTGAGATGATGACCTATCTGGGTTATCGCTGGCACCCTGAGTACACCGTCTACGAGGAGTACCAGGACTTCAACCAGGAGCAGTACCATGCCATCGTCCACCTCTAAGTATGACTCCACTACTGTGCTGCACACTGCTCATGGTGTTGGAGTGACCATCGATATGGCAGTTCACGATGCTGCTTATGCTGCTCTGACACGTCTTCGTGGAGAGTATCGGGAGTTGGACACCTCCCCTTTCAGGCACATTGCTATCGCATCCGATGTTGGTGCGGAGGGTTACTACACTGCCGCCTACTCCACTGTCACCCGAGAGCCCTTCTACCATCAGAACCTGGTTCTGCATGCTGATGGGCTAGATCGAGCTAACCGAGCTCTTCGCCACGAGTTGTACACCACCCGTCAACACCTTTACCGTGCTTTGACGTTGTTGCACCCCCTTGTCCGATCTGGTGGTCGTCCGCGTTCTACGATCTACCCAGCCAGGACCGTGATGCCCCAGGGTGTCGGCTGGCCAGATGTGGGAGGCTACTCTCCCGCACTTGGTCCTTTTCTACCGCTTGAGCGTCAGGTTCTGCACCAGAGTATCCGCGGACCCCAGGTTGCTGACGTGGAGTTCCCGGTGTGACACTACCAGCTTTCAGGCTACACCTATCTCCACAGTACCTCATGGGACTGTTGTAGGTTTACTTGTTAGTGTTAGATGCATTCGCCGCGAGCCTGTGTGCCGCCTATGGTGTTTTTAGTCTATGTACTGAACTCTATGCATGACCTCTTTTGTAAGTTATGCCGACTACTATGTAGTAGCTATCGTGCTCCTTTCATTATGCATGTTTCATCATGAATGATTCTTGTCTTTGCAAATTTCTCAGTGCTGAACTACCCCTGTTATATATTCGCAGGATGGTTAGACCAGGTGGTCGTGGTAGTGGTGGCAATGCCCCACCACCGCCTGATTACATGGCTGGTATGATCCAACAGTTCGAACTGAACCCCCAATTCATGGAAAACATGATGGCTCAGTTTCCTCGTCCCAATATGAACCAGCAGCCAACCCCAGTAACTCTGCAGGATTTCATGCGCCTCAACCCAACTGTGTACCACAGCTCAACTCAGCCTCTAGATGCTGATGACTGGCTCCATAACATCACCTATGAAATGGAGTCTGCTGATGTAGCCCCTGCCAGCTATGTCACCTTTGCTTCCTTCTTCCTGAAGGGACCCGCAGCTCAATGGTGGGACAGCCACAGGCGTACTCTGCCAGCTGGAACAATCATCACCTGGCCAGATTTCCAAGCTGCTTTCCGTGCCTGCTTCATTCCTCAGGGAGTCATGGACCGGAAGAAGCGTGAGTTCTGCAACCTCACCCAAGGCAACAAAACTGTTGAAGCTTATCGGCGGGAGTTTCTGGACTTGTCCCGCTATGCTGAAGAGGACATTGCAACTGATGCCCGTAGACAGGAGAAGTTCCGTGACGGCCTTCAAGCTGACATCAAGCTCGCACTTCTAGTGCATGACTTTACTGATTTCGCCACCTTGGTGAACAAGGACATCAATGTCGAAACTGGTGTGCAGGAATACCAGAGCTCTCACAGGCGCAACCGTGACATGGGCTCATCTTCGGGCCCGCCCTCGCAGAAGCGTAAGATATGGATTCCCAACAGCATGTACCAGCCAACTACACCTGCCCCAAGGCAGACCTATGCTGCACCTCGTCTGCCTCCTCCTCCATCTAGGCAGCCAAGGCTTCCAGCACCACCACCCCGAGTTCCTGCTCCCGCTCCTAATAATGGTTTGTGCTTCAGGTGTGGTCAACCAGGACACCGTGCTAGGGAATGCAACCAGAACCAGAATCAACTGGCCCTTCCAGCAACTGGCCGTGGAAGCAACCAGCCCCGCAGCAACAATGCCAAGTCTTATGGTCGTGTTCATGCCAACCACGTTGATCTGAACGAAGCTCAAGACCAGCCTGCTACTGTGATGGGTACACTCCTCGTAAATTCAGTACCAGCATCCGTTTTATTTGATACAGGTGCATCGCATTCATTCATGTCAGAAGATTTTGCATACAAGCACGACGTTAAATGTGAGGAGATGAACACCTCGGTAGTGGTCAAAACCCCCGTGGGACAGTGTCAAACCTCCATGGTTGGCATCGACGTCCCCGTGGAAATCGAAGGGCTGGAATTCTATGCCTCTCCCATTATCCTGAAGTCATCTAACATCGACCTCATTTTGGGGATGGATTGGTTGAAAGCGCATACTGCTTCTATAGTTTGCGCCACTAAGACCGTCCATCTGCTACACCCTTCAGATGAAATAGTTACTTACCAAGCTCATCTGGTGCAAAATGCCGAGGCACGGCTTTATGCCTTGAATGCATTGAACACTGCATCACTCAAGGGCATTGAAAACATTCCCGTCGTTCGCGAATTCCAAGATGTCTTTCCTGAAGAACACCCAGGGATTCCCCCTGCTAGAGCTGTCGAATTCATCATCGACCTGAAACAAGGCACCACTCCTATAGCCAAACGACCCTACAAGATGCCGCCGCATGAACTCATTGAGCTTAAGGAGGAAATCGACAAATCTCTTCGAAGTGGTTTCATTCGCCCAAGTTGCTCTCCTTGGGGAGCACCTTCTCTCTTTGTCAAGAAGAAGGATGGGACAAACCGACTGGTTCAAGATTACCGTCCTATTAACCAAGCTACCATTCAGAACAAATATCCTCTTCCTCAGATCAATGATCTGTATGATCAACTGGCTGGTTCATCATTCTCTAAACTCGACTTGAGGTTGGGTTACCACCAGATCCGTGTTCGTGAAGAGGATATCCCAAAGACCGCCTTCGTGACTCGATATGGTTCATATGAGTACACCGTCATGTCTTTCGGCTTAACCAATGCTCCAGCCACCTTCTCTCGTCTGATGAACTATATATTCATGGAATACCTCGACAAGTTCGTCGTGGTTTATCTGGATGATATCCTGGTATTTTCCAAGAAAGAAGAAGAGCATGCTGAACATCTTCGTCTTGTGCTAGAAAAGCTACGAGAGCATCAGCTATATGCCAAGTTCTCCAAATGTGAATTCTGGCTACCAGAAGTAACCTATCTTGGGCATGTCATCTCTAAGGATGGTATTGCCGTCAACCCTGAACGAGTCCAGGCTATTCTTGATTGGACTCCTCCCAAGAACGTTAAGCAAGTCAGAAGTTTTCTCGGACTCGCCAGCTATTGCCGTCGATTCGTCGAGAACTTCTCCAAGATCGCCAGGCCTCTGACTAACTTGTTGCATAAGGGCGTCAAGTTCCAATGGACAGACAAATGTCAGGAAAGTTTCCAGGCACTCAAAGACAAGTTGACTTCTGCCCCAGTGCTTGCTCCACCTGATACTAAGAAGGACTTCGTCATTTACTGCGACGCTTCCCGTCAAGGATTAGGCTGTGTCCTAATGCAAGACCGCAAAGTGATTGCTTATGCCTCTCGGCAATTGCGCCCTCACGAAGAGAACTACCCAGTTCACGACCTCGAGCTTGCTGCTGTCATTCATGCACTAAAGCAGTGGCGACATTACCTTCTCGGTAATCGTTGCGAGATCTTCACTGACCACCAAAGTCTGAAGTATCTGTTTACTCAGCCAGACCTGAACCTCCGTCAGCAGAGATGGATGGAGATTGTTGCAGACTTTGACATGGGTATTTCCTATACTCCAGGCAAGGCTAATGTAATGGCTGATGCCTTGAGCCGCAAGTCTTACTGCAACCACCTCCAGGTTCACAAAGTTCAGCCCTCGCTTGTTGAAGAATTCAGAAAGCTGAACCTCCATATTGTTCCTCCGGGTGCACTCGCTCCCCCTCCTAAGGAGTTTCGCAAGATGAACCTCCGTGTTGTTTCCCAGGGTTCCCTCAATACCCTGGCTGTCGAACCAGATCTCTTGGACTCCATCAAGAGAATACAGGGATATGACTCTGAAGCCCACAAGATTAAGCGCTACCTCGCAGAAGGAAAGCCCTCATTCTTCACTATTGCTGATGATGGCACTTTGTACTTCAAGGGCCGCCTAGTGGTGCCATGTGCAGAGAAAAACCTGGATATGACTCAGGAAGTTATGAAAGAAGCTCATGATACGCCTCTATGTATCCATCCTGGTAGTACAAAGATGTACCAAGACATCCGTCAGAGATTCTGGTGGTCTAATATGAAGCAAGACATTGCTCGTTATGTTACTGAGTGTGACGTTTGCCGTCGTATCAAAGCAGAACATCAAAGGCCTGCTGGAACTCTACAACCTATCTGTATTCCTGAATGGAAATGGGACCATGTTGAGATGGACTTCGTCACTGGATTTCCCAAATCGCAGAAAGGTAATGATGCTATTCTTGTCGTCATTGACCGGCTTTCTAAAGTTGCACATTTTCTGGCAGTCAAAGAAACGATCACTGCTAGTCAGCTGGCAACGCTCTATATGTCCAGAATTGTTTCACTTCACGGTATTCCACTGGTTATCAATTCGGACCGTGGCAGCTTATTCACTTCAAGATTCTGGGCAAGTTTCCAAGAAGCTATGGGAACTCATCTGTCATTCAGTACTACGTTTCATCCTCAGTCGCAAGGGCAAGTTGAACGTGTCAACCAAGTTCTCAAAGACATGCTTCGATCTTGTGTTATTTCCTTCGGCAAGAAATGGGAGGAATCTCTCCCGTATGCTGAGTTCTCTTATAATAATAGCTATCAAGCTAGTCTGAAGATGGCCCCCTTCGAAGTGTTATATGGACGAAAGTGCCGAACCCCTCTGAACTGGTCAGAAACTGGGGAACGTCCATTCTTTGGTCCGGATATTATCCAACATGCCAAAGAACAAGTCCGCATTATTCGCGAGAATCTCAAGACTGCTCAGTCGCGTTAGAAGAGTCAGTATGACCGTAAACATAAAGACATGGTCTATCAACCTGGCGAAAAGGCTTATCTTTGAGTTACACCAATGAAGGGTGCTCACCGCTTCGGGATCAAGGGCAAGCTAGCTCCTCGCTATATTGGCCCATTCACTATTCTGGAAAGGCGTGGAAAAGTGGCATATCAATTGGAGCTTCCGCTGAACCTTTCTCAGGTTCACGATGTGTTCCACGTGTCACAGCTCCGCCGTTGCTTCAAGGACCCAATCCGAGCAGTAGATCATGAAGTGCTCGAATTGCAACAGGACCTCTTCTATAAAGAGCATCTGGTCCGCATTCTCGACCAAGCTGAACGCCGCACACGTCAGAAGGCGATCAAGTTCCTCAAAGTCCAGTGGCCGCACCATTCTGAAGATGAAGCCACTTGGGAACGCGAGGATCGCCTGCGTGATGAATACCCCGCACTGTTTCCTTCTACCTCCTAAATCTCGGGACGAGATTTCTTGTAGTGGAGGAGATTTGTAACGCTCGGATAATTAAGCCACAGTGATACTCTGCTAATGATGCCACGTCACCTTCCTTACTGTTGCTAATCTTTCGTTAGTACGAAACCGATTCAAAAATAATTCAAAATATGGCAAACAAACAAAAGTTTTCAAACATTAAAATAAAAATGTTCGGAGTGTGCAGTTAAATGCCTAGGTAATTATTGTGGAGAAAACTCATTTTTAGAAATTGCCTAAATATTTTAAAGTGATTAAAAACCAGAAAATAAAAGAACAAAGGAAAGAAATAAAATAGAAACCCCCACCCCCGGGCCGAATGGCCTAGCTAGCAAGCCAGCCCGCTGGCCCATCAGGCCCACCCCCACTCCCCCTATCCCCTGGACCCCAAAACCCTAACCACTCCCCCCGTCGCCCCACTCCCCCACTTCTCCCCTCCCGATCCAGATCGGATCGGGATCGAGCTCGCCGCGCCAACCGCCGCTCCGCGCCAGGACGCCGGCGTCCGGAGCTTCCCCGCCGGACTGCCTCCTCCTCCTCACCGGCCTGCTTCCTCTCCGTCACGCCGTCGTCCCCGTCGTCCTCCCCACGCCCCGTTGCCCCGAACCCTACGAACCCGCCGTGAGCTCCTCCTCTCTTCCTCGCGCGCACGCGCTCCCGCTCACGTATGCCTCTGCCTACCCTAGGCCGGGTCCTCGCACGCGCGCCTGCCCGGGGGCGCGCCCTGCCTCGCTCCGGGGCCGTGCTCGTCGCGCCCACGACCTCCTGTGGCCGTGCCCGGAGTTCTGCCCGCCCACGCCCGCCGCGGCTCCCGCCCCGCCGTCCCGCCTCGTCTGCGCGCGCGCCCGCCGTGGCCGCGTTCGGCCACCGCCGACCCCGCGCTGCACCGCCACCGCCCTGCTGCTCCCTGCCGCAGCCACCTCCGCCGTCGCGGCCATCCCCCTCGCGCTCGCCTCTCCCTCGCCGCGCATCGCTCACGCGCGCGCGTACCGCGCCACTCTGGCCACTCCGGCCCCCTCCCGCACATGCCCCGCTCGCCTCCCTGCTGGTCCCAGCCACCGCCGCGACCAGCGCATCGGGGCCGCGCCCATCTGGCTCGGCCACGGCCACTCCTCCTCCACGCGCGGCCGTGCCCGCCGCCGGCAGGCCGTCCTGGCCACTGGCCTCGCCCTGCCGCGCTCCCTGCGGGCGAGCGCCCGCTCCTGGCGCCCGGTAGCCCGACCCGCTAAGGCCCTGGCCCAATGACAGGTGGGGCCCATGCCCCAGAACATTTTTAGATAAAAAATAATAAAATAAAAATAAATTTAATTAGTTAATTAATTAACTAAATTAATTAAGTTAATTAATCCTATTTAATTAATTTAATTAACATGTTAGTTTAATTAAACAGTAATTAGTTTAACCTAAACCCTAATTAACCTAACAATGTATGACAGGTGGGTCCCACTGGGCCCACACGTCAGTTTGACCAGTCAACACCTCTGTTGACTGCTGATGTCATGCCGATGTCATGATGACGTCAGCAAACACTATTCTGGATAATGTTGGATTAAATTAATTAAATAAATTCTAAAAATGATTTAAAACTTTAGAAAATCATATAAAATAAACCGTAGCTCAGATGAAAATACTTTCTACAGGAAAGTTGCTCAGAACAACGAGACGAATCCGGATACGCAGCCCGTTCGTCTGCCACACATCCCTAACCTATCGAACTCGCAACTTTCCCCCTCCGGTTCATCTGTCCAAAAACGCAAAACACCGGGGATACTTTTCCGGATGTTTCCCCCCTTCGCCGGTATCACCTACTACCGCGATTGGGCACACCTAGCATCACGCTTTGTCATGTCATGCATCGTCATGCATTTGTTTGCATTGTATTTATTGTTTCTTCCCCCTCTTCTCTCGCTAGACACCGAGACCGACGCCGCTGCTACCCAGTACGACTACGGTGTTGACGACCCCTCCTTCTTGCCAGAGCAATCAGGCAAGCCCCCCCTTGATCACCAGATATCGCCTATTCTTCTCTATACTGCTTGCATTAGAGTAGTGTAGGCTGTTACTGCTTTCCGTTAATCCTATACTGCTGCATAGCCTGTCCTTGCTACTACTGTTGTTACCTTTACCTGCAATCCTACATGCTTAGTATAGGATGCTAGTATTCCATCTGTGGCCCTACATTCTTGTCCGTCTGCCTTGCTATACTATCGGGCCGTGATCACTCGGGAGGTGATCACGGGTATATACTTATATACTTTACATGATACCTGTGGTGACTAAAGTCGGGTCGGCTCGTAGGAGTACCCGCAAGTGGATCTTTGTGGCGGAGCGACAGGGCAGGTTGAAACCACCTAGGCGAGAGGTGGGCCTGGCCCTGGTCGGCGTTCGCGGTTACTTCAAAATAACACGCTTAACGAGATCTTGGTATTTGATCTGAGTCTGGCCACTGGCCTATATGCACTAACCAACTACGCGGGAACAGTTATGGGCACTCGACGTCGTGGTATCAGCCGAAGCCTTCGTGACGTCAGCGACTGAGCGGAGCGCGCCGGATTGGACTGGAACGCCTGCTAGGCTAGGTCTGCTTCCGGCCGCGTACGCAACGTGCAGGTGTGCAATGGGCGATGGGCCCAGACCCCTGCGCGCATAGGATTTAGACCGGCGTGCTGACCTCTCTGTTGTGCCTAGGTGGGGCTGCGACGTGTTGATCTTCCGCGGCCGGGCATGACCCAGAAAAGTGTGTCCGGCCAAATGGGATCGAACGTGTTGGGTTATGTGGTGCACCCCTGCAGGGAAGTTTATCTATTCGAATAGCCGTGATCTTCGGTAACATGACGACTTGGAGTTGTACCTTGACCTTATGACAACTAGAACCGGATACTTAATAAAACACACCCTTTCAAGTGCCAGATAAAACCCGGTGATCGCTCTCTAACAGGGCGACGAGGAGGGGATCGCCGGGTAGGATTATGCTATGCGATGCTACTTGGTGAACTTCAATCTACTCTCTTCTACATGCTACAAGATGAAGGCGGCCAGAAGCGTAGTCTTCGACAGGACTAGCTATCCCCCTCTTATTCCGGCATTCTGCAGTTCAGTCCACCGATATGGCCCCTTTACACATATACCCATGCATATGTAGTGTAGCTCCTTGCTTGCGAGTACTTTGGATGAGTACTCACGGTTGCTTTTCTTCCTCTTTTCCCCCTCCCTTCTACCTGGTTGTCGCAACCAGATGCCGGAGCCCAGGAGCCAGACGCCACCGTCGACGACGACTCCTACTACACCGGAGGTGCCTACTACTACGTGCAGCCTGCTGACGACGACCAGGAGTAGTTAGGAGGATCCCAGGCAGGAGGCCTGCGCCTCTTTCGATCTGTATCCCAGTTTGTGCTAGCCATCTTTTGGCAACTTGTTTAACTTATGTCTGTACTCAGATATTGTTGCTTCCGCTGACTCGTCTATGATCGAGCACTTGTATTCGAGCCCTCGAGGCCCCTGGCTTGTATTATGATGCTTGTATGACATATTTATGTTTTAGAGTTGTGTTGTGATATCTTCCCGTGAGTCTCTGATCTTAATCGTACACGTTTGCGTGCATGATTAGTGTACGATTGAATCGGGGGCGTCACAATTCTTGCATATTATAAAAAGGTGCAATTTTTGTGTAAATTGTGTGAATATTTTTTTATTTGTTTTGATTTCTTTTTCTTTTTTATTTATAGGTAATACTAATGCTACTAATATATTCCTTTTAAAAAGCTTCTTTTTTGCGTAAGTTTCACTATATTATATGCTTATTCTTGTATATTATATATGTTCCACTAACTGTAACTCTGAATTTTTGACTGAACCTGAAGAGTATCGGTATTACTCTTAATTCCTAAAGGAATAAGCTATACTATCAGTGTTACTACATGAGGTTGAGCTTCTGTGTTTAGAATAAAAATTCGCAGTGAAATTTGAATGTGTATAGTTAGCATGGTCAGGATACAAAGCTAACTAGCCTACAACGTAGCCATCTAGAGCTACCTCATGAGGATGCGTACGTCTGGATATCGAGCTGGTAACTAGCCTAAAAAAAAGTGACTGGCCCAAGTATAATTTTCAGTCAACTTACATCTATCTGGTCCCTTTCTTAAAAAAAAAATTCTTGTAAGACAGTCTAAAAAAAGTGATTTTAAAACTCTTTTATAAGACTACTAAAATTTAAGTGTTGCAATAGATATATCTTAGTTTAGGTCTCAACTCTTCTCAAAAGTTAAGGTACACAAGGTGTACACTACTTTCCTGCTTCGTTGATATCAATGAAATGGGGGGCCACATGCGGCCCTATTTCTCTAAAACACACACACAAGGCCACATACGTCTTCCACACGGGTCGTTCTTTCCGCCCACCCTCCCCGGCAACAGTCGGCGTTACTGATCTACCCTACCCTCGCAAGTGTGAGGCCTCCCTCTCCTTTCATCTGCAGCTTCGGTGATGCGAGGGTGCGAGGATCCCAGAGCTTCGATCCGGTGAGGTAGGGTTAGGAATAAATTTACGCTTTATCTTCATTTGACAGTGGCGAGACGATGGTGTCGCCGTTGGCGTGGAATAAGGTGTCCCGCCCCACAATCTTCCGGGTGATGCTTCTTCGTATCGCCTGGAGGCATGTGGAAGATGGTGCATTATCTCTAGATTTGGTTCTTCGAGTATGATGTTTTCTTCTGCAGGGTTGTCTTAGTCGAGCTGTCCTACGGAGCAGACAACATGGTTGTACGTCTTGGTCCTCCATCTCCAGTTCCGATCGATGGAGGTTGGCCAGCCTTGGCTTTGTTGGGGAGCGTGTGAGAGTAGTCTTCCCCGACTCTGTCTGTGGGAACCGAGGAGTTCGGTCCTCTCAGATGTTTTCTACTCAGGGCGGCAATTTTTCTACATAGATTGCGCTAGTCGGTGTTTTCTGGTTTACATCGATGGCTTCCCAACCGTTGCTTCTAGAAGCTCTTGGGTGTAAATAAGTTTGCTCTACTGAGACGAAAGCCCAGAGACGGCAACGACTTTGTCCACTACGGATCACCGCTGGATGCAGGATAAAGAAGACTCCAGCACCCAAGTAATTTGGATTTCTTTTCCAATTTCTACGAAAGTGTATTTGTAAGGGTTTGTACTACTTGATATATGGACTTTGGACTTTTCGCAAAGAAAATTGTATACAAGACTACAAGCGTTGCTTCCAGTTTTTCTAAATAGAATTCTTCAGTTCATCGGGTATGCTTATGCTACGTCTGAATCAAGATACAGAAAACAGCGGGCCACAGGCTAACAAAACCTATCAGCAAGAAAGATAGAGGCGGCGGACAAATAAGAGAGGAGAAGAAATAGAACTCACATCAATAGCTGATGATTTTGTCTTCCGCAGATCAACTACTGTTCATTCATAGTTTCATGAGCGGGGAGCCTCTTTATGTTGACACCGACGCAAGTACTGCAAGATGCAAACCTACTAGCCTTTCTAAGGGAATGTAAATGAATGGAATCATGGCACCACTATTGGCATCAAGTCCGTGCACACACTTTAGCATAACACTTTCACTTCCTCGATGCCGTCCCACATGCCGTTTTATGCTGTGAAAGATGAAGGTAACATTTCCACTTCCTCGATATCGTCCCACATGCCGTTTTATGCCCAAACAAAATAGCATAGAAACCACTAGTTTGGGGAGACCAACCAAAGATACAAGCACAGAGGTGAACAATTAAAGAACAATACATAGATTAAGAACAAGCAAAATAAAGTCAATGCATAATGTATTTCCATCCACAATTGACTGCAACAAGAAAAGGATTGGCACCACATCCACATGGTCACAATGTATGGCAAGGCATAATGTATGTCATGGTTGAAAAGCTCCGACCAATGAATTATAGCAACACAGGGAAAATAACAAAAGAACATTATATGTTACACTTAGAATCACTTTTTGCTGACAAAAAAACCAGCTCACTGTCATCAAGCCAAAGCCTCTTGCGGACACATCGCATTCCGTTCTTCACATCTACCAGTGAAACAAGCGCTGCACAATACCGAAAGGAAGTATTAACTTCAACACAGTAATATCAATTTTTTAGCGAGAATCGTACATTTTTATAAGAAGATTGACCACAGTTGAGAAGTTCCGTCAGCTAGTAATGGTCAAAACTACGGTGAAGAAGGATGCGTTGTTTTGCCATGCGTTTTTTGGTTACCTTGGCTTTCTTCTTCTTTTTCTTTTCAATGTATTCCATGATCTCCTGTTGCCGCTCAAGAGTTTCCTGCAAAGCCTGCATAAACACATGAAAGCATGTTTTAAGGCAAAGTAACACATGATGGTAATGGAATTAACATGACAACACAGAAGCCTCGGTATTGTGCACTAAGAAATTGCTTTTCACCAAGGTGGAAAAGACGTTACCTTGTTGGTCCGTGCAAGTTCCTCTTCCAATGCAGCGACACGGCTGGTTGCAGCCTTCAGCAGCTCCTCCTTATCCGCCGGCATTTCTGCTTGCTTTGCAAGGAGTGCAATGATCTTCTCCTCAAGATCAGCAAAGCGCTTTGCAGAGACTGTGTATTCAGCCTCCGTCGACATCTTGGATTGCTGCTGCGCCTGAGTTTTCGGTGTGCCTTGGGCTCCTATGGCAGCACCAATCACCTTCCTGGGCATGTTACGGCTCAGACGGAGCATCGTCGCAATGCTCATCACAAGGGCCATGATGCCGCCCATCATTGGTGGATTGGATGCATTAGAGACGTTTGCCACAGCTGGTGAAGAGGGCCAGTATGTCAGTGGAATGGTACACGGAGTAGCAGTGCTGTGTCAAAAGATTTTCAGGGTGGAGAGGTGGTATTAACCTTTAGTGAGGGCAAGATTATCATCTGTTAACCCATGGCTCTTGCATATGGCATCTATGGCCTTCTCAACCATTGGAACATCACAGGAATATGGTGATCCTGGGTTCTGACATTTTTTTATAATAACAATTGTAAGTGAAATTTGAGTATACACATCATAGGCGATAAATTTATCTGAGCATTAAGTTTAGGACCAGTTTGTGCCTTAATCTGGGAGACGAAACTAGAGAAGCCACCTAAGTTCAGATATTGAGCCTAAAAGATTGTACTTCTAGTTTCATTCACGCGAGACGAGGTATTTGCACGCTTTGACACTAACTAAATCACTGATAGTTCTCAAATCAGTGAAGAAACATGACTTACAGGAAACAATGCAGGAAGAAGCTCCTCATGAACAGGCGACAGTTGAGGATGCTCAATTTGGGCACGTGCCGGGTTCCTCCATTCATCTTGTCCGTTCAAAGGATCTTGCTTCTTCATTTTACAAAAATCAAAATCTGATGGATAAATACTACTATTTCCGAATGCATTGACAAATATGTTAATGTGCCTATGTCCTAGTGAAAGAATATCTTTTTCTCACTACCTTCGTGTAAACGGTGTTATCTGCACAAATCATTTTCTCCCCGGCATCAAGAGATTCCAGATTGAGCTTTCCACACCTCCCGGCACCACTATGAACCATCTTCACATCAAAGTATTTAGAAAGCACGAAGTTAGTTCCTTGTCCTCTGTAATTTGATGCTCTATTCTAGGATAACATGTGAGGCCAAAGGATCAGATTGGAGTTTACCTTCATGACTTCAGGATTCTTCCATGGTCCTTTGTCAGCCTTCATGCAGCCACCTTGGCACTGGCAGGTTCCACCAAAAAACTCTGGCAGCTCACTGAATAACAGAAATATATGCGCAATTATTGTACCATTATAAGTAGCTTATGAGTTTAATAATGTTGATAAACCATAAATACAAATTAGAGATTTACTTCTCACCTGGCATCGATCACCTCGAGAAGCTTACTCTGGTACTTGTTACCCAATACCTAAAGAAATGCACAATTCAGGAAACAGTCCTTTAACTGAACACAAGATAAATAGAATCATAGCTACAGAACAAAATTAACAGAGACATAAACTTGCATGAATCTTTGCGGTGGTCTTTGGGTCAAGGAAGCTCTTAATTGTGCTCCAGAGAAGTCGAAACCCTTGGCCTGCATTAATGATGAACATCCGGCACAGCGTCTGGTACAAGAAATGTATAACCGACGCAATGAGCACTTGCTAGACAAAATCCAGCACAAACTAGTCACGTAAGCGTGATGAATTGTCTGTCATCCGTTTTGGATTACCTCTGGGTAGTTATCACCATCAATCTTCTGAAGCTGACCGATGAGATCTCTTGCAGCTTTGCTAAATTGTTTCATCCCCTGAAAATGTGATTCATCTCAATAAGCCATAGTGAAACTGCAACAGTCGGACTAATCCATGAACTTGTTTAGATACGTACGACTCCTTGCACATCAAGAATGGTAGTGCTCTGATCAATGTGGCGCTTGGCAGCTACTGAGCAAGCTGGAAACTTATCAGCAAAGTTCTTCTCAAACTCCTTGACATGGTTCTTGACGAAACGTTCCATTGTGGTAACCTGCATCAGCTTAGTGACATCGATCTGTCCGAGCCGTTCAATGTAGACGGGCCTTCCTTCCTTGTCCACTCCATGGTAGCCTTGAGGGTAGCATTCTGCGACCTTATCAGCTTCTTCGAATTCAAAACCCTGACAAGAGATTTAGGATAAAAAATGTGATATTTGTATCCTTCAGTCTAAATGGGATTAATTAAAACAGAGTTTAATATCACAAACTATATAGTAGCTATAATTACCTCAAGAAGGGTATCTGTGCCGAACTCCTTTCTCCACTGCAGCATATCAGACCACATTTGCTTTGCCTTCTCAACATCAAACTTTCTTGCCTTTAGAAACCTACACCATCACAACATTCAGTAACGCTGTTCAAAATGAAAAGTGCAGTTATGTAACATGGTGTGCCATTATATCGGATAAAATACCTAAGCATCATGTGGTAGTCATCGTGCTGCGATGGTAGAAGCTCTTCGAGCACAAGAAGCTGACGGAAGGCATCAACAGCCTGCACCTCCTCAGGGTCGCGCTCGTCCTCGATTGAAATGGACATCACCTTGCTGCTCCTCCTCCCCTTCTTCATGGAATGCCTCAGTTTTTGTGAGGCGTTCATCGCCTTTTTCTTCAGTGACACAATCATTGCTTTCTTTTCATCTTCTGAGTATTCCACATTGGATTTCCTCTTATCTTCATAATGTGTATCTAAGGCTGCTAGCGTCATATTACATTAGTTGATTCTGTGTAGTTTCATAGACTAAATTCTGGTTTTGAAGAATCATGTTGCTTTTCCATGACCAAGTAGAAAGCATAAACTAATATGCCACAAGAAATAATAAGAGGGAATACACTGAGAAGAAAATACCACACATTCTTTTTATAATACTATTATTATCATGTTATAATACTATTGCACTTTATTCAACATGAAAATGCTTAACAGTGATGTGTATTCTCACCAGAGCTTAGATGGTGCTCGGGAGGTCCTGACAGGACTTCTGCCATGTCTGGTATGCCCTATCTGGACCTGATCAGATACGATAGCTTTGATAAAATATTTATGCATAATAATATTTGCAGGACAGTAACAAAAAGTGCGGAACAATAATTTTCTGCGGCCTGATGCAATGTCAAATAAAACAAAAATATCCATTAGCAGGGAAATTTCACTTTGTGCATGTTCCCCAATTCTAACTAGAATGTGCCGTGCAATAAAAGAACATATATCCGTGTCCCCGCTTCTCCTTAAACAGCAGCGCCATCACGCTCTTTAAAATGGTAAGAAACGGAGAAAATAATTAACGTAGCTATAGGCATCCCTGTCAATAGTGTTCTCTAGCTGTTACAAGGGCACATTCAAAACAAACACTAATAAAGATGAGCCATCAGCCGGGCTCCTTTATCTGACAAAAAACTCCCAAATTCTCCTTCGTCGGACAAAAAATTCCAAAATTTCACAATTCATGCATGAAAATGCTTTTAAGTCACCACCTGGCCTGATATTTGCAGAACTCTTTGTGGGGCTGAAAAGAAAATTAAAAGTGTGGAAGCAGATGACGCGATCCCAAATACGGACACACACACAGAAATTTTCGGCAATGTATGAGACGGTTCTCATCAGAAATATAAACGCAGGAATAGTAAAGGCCGAGCAAAGATTACATATAGCGGCAACACTCGGATGCAATCGGATCACCGCATACCAAAGAAGGAAGAGAAAGAACCCAAGAACCGGAGCAGAGCAGATCAGAAGAACAGGTTCCTGATTGATTTCCACTCGAAAGGATAACAGAATAACAGAGCTGCACGGCAGGCTTACCTCCGGGCGGGAGGCTGCAGGAGGAGAGGGGATGGGAGGGGAGGGAGATGGAGAGGGGGAATGGAGGGGAAGGGGGAGGGCGTTAAGAATAGACTTTGGTGGGTGGTGGCGGGAACTCGCCGCGAGGGGCGCACGCCAATTAGGAGAGGGCCGCACGATGACAGTAGGAGGAAGCCGGCGATGGGTGGTGTTGACGAAGGACGGGGCATGATCAGGCTGCCAAATCCAAAAAAATTAAATTATGTTATTACTTCTCCGTTCTGGAGTCCTGTAATTAGAAGTAGTACGCTCTAAAAAAACGACGGGACATGGCGCAAGCCTCAATTACTTCTTTAAAAAATAAATTGAGAGAAACTTTCGATCTATTTTTAAACCTAATTTCGATCTATTGATACAGTACAAAGAAAATTGTAGGTAACAAAAACTACAAAGAGGTTCATGAACCACCTAGCGATAACAATAGGCACTGCAGCAAGCGGTCGTTATTGCCCCTCCCTCACCGGAGCCGGACAAATCTTAGTGTAGTATAGACAGTCGAGAAGTCGTCGTGTTAAGCCCCACAGAACCAGCCACCAGAGCAACAACCATCGTTGATGAAGAAAGTCGTGGATCACCCTGCAAAAAAAAAGTTGTGGATCGGAATGATCAAACCTGTAAACACTCAAACGAAAACGAACGAATACCAGATCCAAACAGATCCATCGAAGGCCGACATCGGCCGAGTCATACGAGATCCGTGATCCGTCTCAAACGTATCTATAATTTATGACAGATTCATCCTATATTTACATCATTTATTTATGTTTTTGGCACAATATTTGTTTGGACTAACCTATTAATCTATTGCCTGTCTACCTTGTCTTCTATGGTCTTACTGTTGGGGAACGTAGTAATTTAAATTTTTCCCTACGCACACGCAAGATCATGGTGATGCATAGCAACGAGAGGGGAGAGTGTTGTCCACGTACCCTCGTAGACCGACAGCGGAAGCGTTATCACAATGCGGTTGATGTAGTCCTACGTCTTCACGATTCGACCGATCAAGTACTGAACGTACGGCACCTCCAAGTTCTACACACGTTCAGCTCGATGACGTCCCTCGAACTCCGATCCAGCCGAGTGTTGAGGGAGAGTTTCGTCAGCACGACGGAGTGGTGACGATGATGATGTTCCACCGACGCAGGGCTTCGCCTAAGCTCCGCGACGGTATTATCGAGGTGTAATCTGGTGGAGGGGGCACCGCACACGGCTAAAATATCGTATATCAAGTGTGTATAGAGGTGCCCCCCTGCCCCCGTATATAAAGGAGCAAGGGGGAGGCCGGCTGCCTATGGGCGCGCCAAGGAGAGGGGGGGAGTCCTCCTCCTAGTAGGAGTAGGACTCCCCTTTCCTAGTCCTACTAGGAAAAGAAGGGGGGGAAGGAAAGAGAGGGAGAGGGAGAGGGAAAGGGGGCTGCGCCCCCCTCTCCTAGTCCAACTAGGACTCCTCCTGGGAGGGGGCGCACCACCTCCTGGCTGCTGCCCTCTCTCTCCCATCAAGGCCCACTAAGGCCCAATACTTTCCCGGGGGGTTCCGGTAACCCTCCGGCACTCCGGTTTAATCCGAAACTTCTCCGGAACACTTCCGGTGTCCGAATATAGTCGTCCAATATATCAATCTTTATGTCTCGACCATTTCGAGACTCCTCGTCATGTCCGTGATCACATCCGGGACTCCGAACAACCTTCGGTACATCAAAACATATAAACTCATAATAAAACTGTCATCGTAACTTTAAGCGTGCGGACCCTTTGGGTTCGAGAACTATGTAGACATGACCGAGACACCTCTCCGGTCAATAACCAATAGCGGGACCTGGATGCCCATATTGGCTCCCACATATTCTACGAAGATCTTTATCGGTCAGACCGCATAACAACATACGTTGTTCCCTTTGTCATCGGTATGTTACTTGCCCGAGATTCGATCGTCGGTATCTCGATACCTAGTTCAATCTCGTTACCGGCAAGTCTCTTTACTCGTTCCGTAATACATCATCCCGCAACTAACTCATTAGTCACAATGCTTGCAAGGCTTATAGTGATGTGCATTACCGAGTGGGCCCAGAGATACCTCTCCGACAATCGGAGTGACAAATCCTAATCTCGAAATACGCCAACCCAACAAGTACCTTTGGAGACACCTGTAGAGCACCTTTATAATCACCCAGTTACGTTGTGACGTTTGGTAGCACACAAAGTGTTCCTCCGGTAAACGGGAGTTGCATAATCTCATAGTCATAGGAACATGTATAAGTCATGAAGAAAGCAATAGCAACATACTAAACGATCGGGTGCTAAGCTAACGTAATGGGTCATGTCAATCACGTCATTCTCCTAATGAGGTGATCCCGTTAATCAAATGACAACTCATGTCTATGGCTAGGAAACATAACCATCTTTGATTAACGAGCTAGTCTAGCAGAGGCATACTAGTGACACTCTGTTTGTCTATGTATTCACACATGTATTATGTTTCCGGTTAATACAATTCTAGCATGAATAATAAACATTTATCATGATATAAGGAAATATATAATACTTTATTATTGCCTCTAGGGCATATTTCCTTCAGTCTCCCACTTGCACTAGAGTCAATAATCTAGATTACATAGTAATGATTCTTACACCCATGGAGTCTTGGTGCTGATCATGTTTTGCTCGTGGAAGAGGCTTAGTCAACGGATCTGCTACATTCAGATCCGTATGTATCTTGCAAATTTCTATGTCTCCCACCTGGACTAAATCCCGGATGGAATTGAAGCGTCTTCTGATGTGCTTGGTTCTCTTGTGAAATCTGGATTCCTTTGCTAAGGCAATTGCACCAGTATTATCACAAAAGATTTTCATTGGTCCCGATGTACTAGGTATGACACCTAGATCGGATATGAACTCCTTCATCCAGACTCCTTCATTCGCTGCTTCCGAAGCAGCTATGTATTCCGCTTCACACGTAGATCCCGCCACGACACTTTGCTTGGAACTGCACCAACTGACAGCTCCACCGTTCAATGTAAATACGTATCCGGTTTGCGATTTCGAATCGTCCGGATCAGTGTCAAAGCTTGCATCAACGTAACCCCTTACGATGAGCTCTTTGTCACCTCCATATACGAGAAACATATCCTTAGTCCTTTTCAGGTATTTCAGGATGTTCTTGACCGCTGTCCAGTGATCCACTCCTGGATTACTTTGGTACCTCCCTGCTAAACTTATAGCTAGGGACACATCAGGTCTGGTACACAGCATTGCATACATGATAGAGCCTATGGCTGAAGCATAGGGAACATCTTTCATCTTCTCTCTATCTTCTGCAGTGGTCGGGCATTGAGTCTTACTCAATCTCACACCTTGTAGTACAGGCAAGAACCCTTTCTTTGCTTGATCCATTTTGAACTTCTTCAAAACTTTGTCAAGGTATGTGCTTTGTGAAAGTCCAATTAAGCGTCTTGATCTATCTCTATAGATCTTAATGCCTAATATATATGCAGCTTCACCGAGGTCTTTCATTGAAAAACTCTTATTCAAGTATCCCTTTATGCTATCCAGAAATTCTATATCATTTCCAATCAGTAATATGTCATCCACATATAATATCAGAAATGCTATCGAGCTCCCACTCACTTTCTTGTAAATACAGGCTTCTCCAAAAGTCTGTATAAAACCAAATGCTTTGATCACACTATCAAAGCGTTTATTCCAACTCCGAGAGGCTTGCACCAGTCCATAAATGGATCGCTGGAGCTTGCACACTTTGTTAGCTCCCTTTGGATCGACAAAACCTTCCGGTTGCATCATATACAACTCTTCTTCCAGAAATCCATTCAGGAACGCAGTTTTGACATCCATTTGCCAAATTTCATAATCATAAAATGCGGCAATTGCTAACATGATTCGGACAGACTTAAGCATCGCTACGGGTGAGAAGGTCTCATCGTAGTCAATTCCTTGAACTTGTCGAAAACCTTTCGCAACAAGTCGAGCTTTATAGATAGTAACATTACCATCAGCGTCAGTCTTCTTCTTGAAGATCCATTTATTTTCAATGGCTTGCCGACCATCGGGCAAGTCAACCAAAGTCCATACTTTGTTCTCATACATGGATCCCATCTCGGATTTCATGGCTTCAAGCCATTTTGCGGAATCTGGGCTCACCATCGCTTCTTCATAGTTCGTAGGTTCGCCATGGTCTAGTAACATGACCTCCAGAACAGGATTACCGTACCACTCTGGTGCGGATCTTGATCTAGTTGACCTACGAAGTTCAGTAATAACTTGATCTGAAGTTTCATGATCATTATCATTAACTTCCTCACTACTTGGTGTAGGTGTCGCAGAAACTGATTTCTGCGATGATCTACTTTCCAATAAGGGAGCAGGTACAGTTACCTCATCAAGTTCTACTTTCCTCCCACTCACATCTTTCGAGAGAAACTCCTTCTCTAGAAAGGATCCATTTCTAGCAACAAATATCTTGCCTTCGGATCTGTGATAGAAGGTGTACCCAACGGTCTCCTTTGGGTATCCTATGAAGACACATTTCTCCGATTTAGGCTCGAGCTTATCAGGTTGAAGTTTCTTCACATAAGCATCGCAACCCCAAACTTTAAGATACGACAACTTTGGTTTCTTGCCAAACCATAGTTCAAAAGGCGTCGTCTCAACGGATTTCGATGGTGTCCTATTTAGAGTGAATGCAGCTGTCTCTAAAGCATAACCCCAAAACGATAGCGGTAAATCAGTAAGAGACATCATAGTTCGCACCATATCTAATAAAGTACGATTACGACGTTCAGACACACCATTACGCTGTGGTGTTCCGGGTGGCGTGAGTTGCGAAACTATTCCGCATTGTTTCAAATGTAGACCAAACTCGTAACTCAAATATTCTCCTCCACGATCAGATCGTAGGAATTTTATTTTCTTGTTACGATGATTTTCAACTTCACTCTGAAATTCTTTGAACTTTTCAAATGTTTCAGACTTATGTTTCATTAAGTAGATATACCCATATCTGCTCAAATCATCTGTGAAGGTGAGAAAATAACGATATCCGCCACGAGCTTCAATATTCATCGGACCACATACATCTGTATGTATGATTTCCAACAAATCTGTTGCTCTCTCCATAGTTCCGGAGAACGGTGTTTTGGTCATCTTGCCCATAAGGCACGGTTCGCAAGTACCAAGTGATTCAAAATCAAGTGATTCCAAAATTCCATCAGTATGGAGTTTCTTCATGCGCTTTACACCGATATGACCCAAACGGCAGTGCCACAAATAAGTTGCACTGTCATTATTAACTCTGCATCTTTTGGCTTCAACATTATGAATATGTGTATCACTACTATCGAGATTCATTAAAAATAGACCACTCTTCAAGGGTGCATGACCATAAAAGATATTATTCATATAAATAGAACAACCATTATTCTCTGATTTAAATGAATAACCGTCTCGCATTAAACAAGATCCAGATATAATGTTCATGCTCAACGCTGGCACCAAATAACAATTATTTAGGTCTAAAACTAATCCCGAAGGTAGATGTAGAGGTAGCGTGCCGACGGCGATCACATCGACTTTGGAACCATTTCCCACGCGCATCGTCACCTCGTCCTTAGCCAAACTTCGCTTAATCCGTAGCCCCTGTTTCGAGTTGCAAATATTAGCAACAGAACCAGTATCAAATACCCAGGTGCTACTGCGAGTATTAGTAAGGTACACATCAATAACATGTATATCACATATACCTTTGTTAACCTTGCCATCCTTCTTATCCGCCAAATACTTGGGGCAGTTCCGCTTCCAGTGGCCAGTCTGCTTACAGTAGAAGCACTCAGTTTCAGGCTTAGGTCCAGACTTGGATTTCTTCTCCTGAACAGCAACTTGCTTGCTGTTCTTCTTGAAGTTCCCTTTCTTCTTCCCTTTGCCCTTTTTCTTGAAACTAGTGGTTTTACTGACCATCAACACTTGATGCTCCTTTTTGATTTCTACCTCCGCTGCCTTTAGCATTGCGAAGAGCTCGGGAATCGTCTTATCCATCCCTTGCATGTTATAGTTCATCACGAAGCTCTTGTAGCTTGGTGGCAGTGATTGAAGAATTCTGTCAATGACGCAATCATCCGGAAGTTGAACTCCCAGTTGAATCAAGTGATTATTATACCCAGACATTCTGAGTATATGCTCACTGACAGAACTATTCTCTTCCATCTTGCAGCTATAGAACTTATTGGAGACTTCATATCTCTCAATCCGGGCATTTGCTTGAAATATTAACTTCAACTCCTGGAACATCTCATATGCTCCATGACGTTCAAAACGTCGTTGAAGTCCCGGTTCTAAGCCGTAAAGCATGGCACACTGAACTATTGAGTAGTCATCAGCTTTGCTTTGCCAGACGTTCATAACTTCTGGCGTAGCTCTTGCAGGAGGCCTGGCACCTAGCGGTGCTTCCAGGACGTAATTCTTCTGTGCAGCAATGAGGATAATCCTCAAGTTACGGACCCAGTCCGTGTAATTGCTACCATCATCTTTCAACTTAGCTTTCTCAAGGAACGCATTAAAATTCAACGGAACAACAGCACGGGCCATATATCTACAATTAACATAGACAAGCAAGATACTATCAGGTACTAAGTTCATGATAAATTTAAGTTCAATTAATCATATTACTTAAGAACTCCCACTTAGATAGACATCTCTCTAATCATCTAAGTGATTACGTGATCCAAAGCAACTAAACCATGTCCGATTAACACGTGAGATGGAGTAGTTTCAATGGTGAACATCACTATGTTGATCATATCTACTATATGATTCACGCTCGACCTTTCGGTCTCTGTGTTCCGAGGCCATATCTGTACATATGCTAGGCTCGTCAAGTTTAACCTGAGTATTCCGCGTGTGCAACTGTTTTGCACCCGTTGTATTTGAACGTAGAGCCTATCACACCCGATTAACACGTGGTGTCTCAGCACGAAGAACTTTCGCAACGGTGCATACTCAGGGAGAACACTTTTATCTTGAAATTTTAGTGAGAGATCATCTTATAATGCTACCGTCAATCAAAGCAAGATAAGATGCATAAAGGATTAACATCACATGCAATCAATATAAGTGATATGATATGGCCATCATCATCTTGTGCTTGTGATCTCCATCTCCGAAGCACCTGTCATGATCACCATCGTCACCGGCTCGACACCTTGATCTCCATCGTAGTATCGTTGTCGTCTCGCCAACTTATTGCTTTTACGACTATCGCTACCGCTTAGTGATAAAGTAAAACTATTACATGGCGATTGCATCTCATACAATAAAGCGACAACCATATGGCTCCTGCCAGTTGCCGATAACTCGGTTACAAAACATGATCATCTCATACAACACATTATATCACATCATGTCTTGACCATATCACATCACAACATGCCCTGCAAAAACAAGTTAGACGTCCTCTACTTTGTTGTTGCATGTTTTACGTGGCTGCTACGGGCTTAGCAAGAACCGTTCTTACCTACGCATCAAAACCACAACGATAGTTTGTCAAGTTGGTGCTGTTTTAACCTTCGCAAGGACCGGGCGTAGCCACACTCGGTTCAACTAAAGTGAGAGAGACAGACACCCGCCAGTCACCTTTAAGCAACGAGTGCTCCGAACGGTGAAACCAGTCTCGCGTAAGCGTACGCGTAATGTCGGTCCGGGCCGCTTCATCTCACAATACCGCTGAACCAAAGTATGACATGCTGGTAAGCAGTATGACTTATATCGCCCACAACTCACTTGTGTTCTACTCGTGCATAGCATCAACGCATAAAACCAGGCTCGGATGCCACTGTTGGGGAACGTAGTAATTTCAAAAATTTCCTACGCACACGCAAGATCATGGTGATGCATAGCAACGAGAGGGGAGAGTGTTGTCCACGTACCCTCGTAGACCGACAGCGGAAGCGTTATCACAACGCGGTTGATGTAGTCGTACGTCTTCACGATCCGACCTATCAAGTACCGAACGTACGGTACCTCCAAGTTCTACACACGTTCAGCTCGATGACGTCCCTCGAACTCCGATCCAGCCGAGTGTTGAGGGAGAGTTTCGTCAGCACGACGGCGTGGTGACGATGATGATGTTCCACCGACGCAGGGCTTCGCCTAAGCTCCGCGACGGTATTATCGAGGTGTAATCTGGTGGAGGGGGGCACCGCACACGGCTAAAATATCGTATATCAAGTGTGTATAGAGGTGCCCCCTGCCCCCGTATATAAAGGAGCAAGGGGGAGGCCGGCTGCCTATGGGCGCGCCAAGGAGAGGGGGGAGTCCTCCTCCTAGTAGGAGTAGGACTCCCCTTTCCTAGTCCTACTAGGAAAAGAAGGGGGGAAGGAAAGAGAGGGAGAGGGAGAGGGAAAGGGGGCTGCGCCCCCCTCTCCTAGTCCAACTAGGACTCCTCCTGGGAGGGGGCGCACCACCTCCTGGCTGCTGCCCTCTCTCTCCCCTCAAGGCCCACTAAGGCCCAATACTTCCCCGGGGGGTTCCGGTAACCCTCCGGCACTCCGGTTTAATCCGAAACTTCTCCGGAACACTTCCGGTGTCCGAATATAGTCGTCCAATATATCAATCTTTACGTCTCGACCATTTCGAGACTCCTCGTCATGTCCGTGATCACATCCGGGACTCCGAACAACCTTCGGTACATCAAAACATATAAACTCATAATAAACTGTCATCGTAACTTTAAGCGTGCGGACCCTTTGGGTTCGAGAACTATGTAGACATGACCGAGACACCTCTCCGGTCAATAACCAATAGCGGGACCTGGATGCCCATATTGGCTCCCACATATTCTACGAAGATCTTTATCGGTCAGACCGCATAACAACATACGTTGTTCCCTTTGTCATCGGTATGTTACTTGCCCGAGATTCGATCGTCGGTATCTCGATACCTAGTTCAATCTCGTTACCGGCAAGTCTCTTTACTCGTTCCGTAATACATCATCCCGCAACTAACTCATTAGTCACAATGCTTGCAAGGCTTATAGTGATGTGCATTACCGAGTGGGCCCAGAGATACCTCTCCGACAATCGGAGTGACAAATCCTAATCTCGAAATACGCCAACCCAACAAGTACCTTTGGAGACACCTGTAGAGCACCTTTATAATCACCCAGTTACGTTGTGACGTTTGGTAGCACACAAAGTGTTCCTCCGGTAAACGGGAGTTGCATAATCTCATAGTCATAGGAACATGTATAAGTCATGAAGAAAGCAATAGCAACATACTAAACGATCGGGTGCTAAGCTAACGTAATGGGTCATGTCAATCACGTCATTCTCCTAATGAGGTGATCCCGTTAATCAAATGACAACTCATGTCTATGGCTAGGAAACATAACCATCTTTGATTAACGAGCTAGTCTAGCAGAGGCATACTAGTGACACTCTGTTTGTCTATGTATTCACACATGTATTATGTTTCCGGTTAATACAATTCTAGCATGAATAATAAACATTTATCATGATATAAGGAAATATATAATACTTTATTATTGCCTCTAGGGCATATTTCCTTCACTTACGACCATGGAGGTATGGTGGATCCCGGCCCTTGCCGGCGGGAGGGCCCCGTTTTTCATACTCTTTTGAGTTTTGTTAGGGTTTGTGTCCTGCTCAGAGAGCGAGGCAGCGGCGGCTCTCTGCTGATGGAATAAAGTTCTCCCCGCCTTGTCCCCGTTCCGATGGTGTTTCTAGCATCGTTGGAGGGCGTGTGGAGGTTTGTCTCCGGCGGATCTCATGGGATTTGGTCGGCGTTTGTCTTCGGTGGGTCCATGTGGATCTTGTCTTCGTTCGTCTGTGTTCGTGTGTCTACAGATTGGATCCATTTGATCTACGCTTCTCTTCATCGGCGGTGGATGCTGTTCTGGTGCGCTGGTCCTATGGGGTCTTAGCACGACAACTTCCCGATTGTCTACTACAACAAGGTTTGCCCGGCTTCGATGAGGGAGGGGCGAAGACGGCAGCGCGCCTTCGGCTCGCTCCAGTGCAAGTAGTCATCGCTAGGTGGTCTACGGACCTAGATGTATTTTTTAATTCTGGTGTTCTTTTGTGCTACCTTCACAATTGATGAATAGATCAGAAGTTATTCCCGCAAAAAAAAAATCCATTGCCAGAGACTGGTTCCTGTTTTCTATTGATTTTGGAGTTTTAGGTGAAAAATTCACAGAGCCGGAAGGTGCCGAAATTTTTATGGAATATACCAGATTTTTGGGTGAAAGAATCATCGTAAGGCGGTGTCCGAGGGTTCCACATGACCTCATGGCACGGGTACCCCACTACCCGTGTGGGAGCTCCTTAAGTCGGTTGGGTCTCTACTTTGGCTGTAAGAAAGCTAATTTATGAGGAAAAATGCGTTAAATTTTTAGCCTGGTCGGAGTTATGGATCTGCGGCTACAAAAGAAAATGGTGCTTGGCAAGAAAACAGAAGCGAAAACAGTAGACATAAAAGAGAAATCAAATCTAGGGGAGAGCTTCCTCTCTCCCGAGAGGGCAAAGAAAAAAGAAGGAGGTTCCCCATCCCCCTACTCCTCCGATGGCGTCGG
This sequence comes from Triticum aestivum, assembly GCF_018294505.1. Taxonomy (NCBI): domain Eukaryota; kingdom Viridiplantae; phylum Streptophyta; class Magnoliopsida; order Poales; family Poaceae; genus Triticum; species Triticum aestivum. The sequence continues at coordinate 431,222,908 of NC_057799.1, read as the reverse complement.
GACGCTGTCGGGGACATCTTCGTCATCACCATCACCAACAACTCTCTCTCTCTCTCTCTCTCTCTCTCTATCTCTGTTCTTGTGGTGATGTGTGAGTAGTTCATCCTCAGGGTTGATGGTATGTACTAGTAGTTATGCATTTCTCTTCCCCATGTTTTTGAAGGATTTGATCTTGATTGTATCATGAGCTTTATTAATATAGTTGGATCTGATAATGTTCATCATTCTCTATTATTTTTGCAGTGAATTAAGTCTTGCTCTTAGAAGTTCCTTTATGTTGGATTGAATACTTTGGATTACATGATGCATGTCTATTAATTAATTTGTAGATACTCGTGGTCACATTGAGGTACTATATACATAAAGGTTGAACCATAAGTATCATATGGTATCGTGGTAGTACGATTTCTGGGACTATCCGTGGCACATTGGGGTGGTTCAGTAGATCAAGATTAGAAAGACTAGTTTGAGGTGGTTTGCTATTAAGTGCACCTACACGATTTTATCCTCTTTTTTCCGATAAAAACAAAAACTTTGAAGTGATTTTTTGCTTCACTTGTTGAGGGATTAGCATGATGTTTAACTATGTTAATGATGTTGAGAGTTGGCACTAGTGAAAGTATGAACCCTAGGCATTGTTTTCAAGCATTGAGAAGTCGTTTTTACTTCCTTTTGTTATTTGCTACCTTGTTGTTTTTATTTATTCAAATTATAAAAAGTTATTTCTATCATCGATATTACAAATAAGAAGGCTATATGGGTGCAATATGAGATTTGCGTACGTGATTTGATTCCATATGTACCTTCCAACGCGGACTACTTCTTAATAGTATGGATTTTCTATGACCAAAGAAATAAAGGCATCAAAAATGTCATCTTCGATCTTTTCCTTCAAGAGGGGTACCTAACCATCTTGTGTCATATAGGAATGCCTGTTTAGCTCAAGCACACAGTTAGTCCGTAAAGCATTATCATCAAAACCAAAACAGTTAGGAAGGCAAATGCCCTTTCACTGTGCAACACTAGTGGGCAGGTCAGGTTAGGACACCCAACTAGCATCAAGAAAACTCTGGGTCAGTGATACATCCATTTTGCATCATGTTTTCCTACTGTTATTTATAGTGTTTTTGAAGGAAATATGCCCTAGAGGCAATAATAAAGTTATTATTTATTTCCTTATATCATGATAAATGTTTATTATTCATGCTAGAATTGTATTAACCGGAAACATAATACATGTGTGAATACATAGACAAACATAGTGTCACTAGTATGCCTCTACTTGACTAGCTCGTTAATCAAAGATGGTTAAGTTTCCTAGCCATAGACATAAGTTGTCATTTGATTAACGAGATCACCTCATTAGGAGAATGACGTGATTGACTTGACCCATTCCGTTAGCTTAGCACCCGATCGTTTAGTATGTTGCTATTGCTTTCTTCATGACTTATACATGTTCCTATGACTATGAGATTATGCAACTCCCGTTTACCGGAGGAACACTTTGTGTGCTACCAAACGTCACAACGTAAATGGGTGATTATAAAGGTGCTCTACAGGTGTCTCCAAAGGTACTTGTTGGGTTGGCGTATTTCGAGATTAGGATTTGTCACTCCGATTGTCGGAGAGGTATCTCTGGGCCCACTCGGTAATGCACATCACTATAAGCCTTGCAAGCATTGTGACTAATGAGTTAGTTGTAGGATGATGTGTTACGGAACGAGTAAAGAGACTTGCCGGTAACGAGATTGAACTAGGTATCGAGATACCGACGATCAAATCTCGGGCAAGTAACATACCGGTGACAAAGGGAACAACGTATGTTGTTATGCGGTCTGACCGATAAAGATCTTCGTAGAATATGTGGGAGCCAATATGGGCATCCAGGTCCCGCTATTGGTTATTGACCGGAGACGTGTCTCGGTCATGTCTACATAGTTCTCGAACCCGTAGGGTCCGCACGCTTAACGTTACGATGACAGTTTTATTGAGTTTTGATGTACCGAAGGAGTTCGGATTCTCAGATGAGATCGGGGATATGACGAGGAGTCTCGAAATGGTCGAGACGTAAAAATCGATATATTGGATGACTATATTCGGACTTCGCAAAGGTTCCGAGTGATTCGGGTATTTTTCGGAGTACCGGAGAGTTACAGGAATTCGTATTGGGCCTTAATGGGCCATACGGGAAAGGAGAGAAAGGCCTCAAAAGGTGGCCGCATCCCTCCCCATGATCTGGTCCGAATTGGACTAGGGAAGGGGGGCGCACCCTTCCTTCTTTCTCCTTCCCCCTTCCCTTCTCCTACTCCCACAAGGAAAGGAGGAGTCCTACTCCCGGTGGGAGTAGGACTCCCCCCTATGGCGCGCCTCTCCACTTGGCCGGCTGCCTCCCCCTTGCTCCTTTATATACGGGGGCAGGGGGCACCCCAGAGACACAACAATTGATCCTTGAGATCTCTTAGCTGTGTGCGGTGCCCCCTCCACCATATTACACCTCGATAATACCGTTGCGGAGCTTAGGCGAAGCCCTGCGTTGGTGGAACATCATCATCGTCACCACGCCGTCGTGCTGACGAAACTCTCCCTCAACACTCGGCTGGATCAGAGTTCGAGGGACTTCATCGAGCTGAACGTGTGTAGAACTCGGAGGTGCCGTACGTTCTGTACTTGATCGGTCGGATCGTGAAGACGCACGACTACATCAACCGCGTTGTGATAACGCTTCCGCTGTCGGTCTACGAGGGTACGTGGACAACACTCTCCCCTCTCATTGCTATGCATCACCATGATCTTGCGTGTGCGTAGGAATTTTTTTGAAATTACTACGTTCCCCAACAGTGGCATCTGAGCCAGGTTTTATGCGTTGATGCTATGCACGAGTAGAACACAAGTGAGTTGTGGGCGATATAAGTCATACTGCTTACCAGCATGTCATACTTTGGTTCAGCGAGATGAAGCGGCCCGGACCGACATTACGCGTACGCTTACGCGAGACTGGTTTCACCGTTGCGAGCACTCATTGCTTAAAGGTGACTGGCGGGTGTCTGTCTCTCTCACTTTAGTTGAACCGAGTGTGGCTACGCCCGGTCCTTGCGAAGGTTAAAACAACACCAACTTGACAAACTATCGTTGTGGTTTTGATGCGTAGGTAAGAACGGTTCTTGCTAAGCCCGTAGCAGCCACGTAAAACTTGCAACAACAAAGTAGAAGACGTCTAACTTGTTTTTGCAGGGCATGTTGTGATGTGATATGGTCAAGACATGATGTGATATAATTTGTTGTATGAGATGATCATGTTTTGTAACCGAGTTATCGGCAACTGGCAGGAGCCATATGGTTGTCGTTTTATTGTATGCAATGCAATCGCCATGTAATGCTTTACTTTATCACTAAGCGGTAGCGATAGTCGTAGAAGCATAAGATTGACGAGACGACAACGATGCTACGATGGAGATCAAGGTGTCGCGCCGGTGACGATGGTGATCATGACGGTGCTTCGGAGATGGAGATCACAAGCACAAGATGATGATGGCCATATCATATCACTTATATTGATTGCATGTGATGTTAATCCTTTATGCATCTTATCTTGCTTTGTTTGACGGTAGCATTATAAGATGATCCTTCACTAAATTATCAAAGTATAAGTGTTCTCCCTGAGTATGCACCGTTGCGAAAGTTCTTCGTGCTGAGACACCACGTGATGATCGGGTGTGATAGGCTCTACGTTCAAATACAACGGGTGCAAAACAGTTGCACACGCGGAATACTCAGGTTAAACTTGACGAGCCTAGCATATAACAGATATGGCCTCGGAACACGGAGACCGAAAGGTCGAGCGTGAATCATATAGTAGATATGATCAACATAGTGATGTTCACCGTTGAAACTACTCCATCTCACGTGATGATCGGACATGGTTTAGTTGATATGGATCACGTGATCACTTAGAGGATTAGAGGGATGTCTATCTAAGTGGGAGTTCTTAAGTAATATGATTAATTGAACTTGAATTTATCATGAACTTAGTCCTGATAGTATTTTGCAAATTATGTTGTAGATCAATAGCTCGCGTTGTTGCTTCCCTGTTTTATTTTTGATATGTTCCTAGAGAAAATTATGTTGAAAGATGTTAGTAGCAAAGATGCGGATTGGATCCGTGATCTGAGGATTATCCTCATTGCTGCACAGAAAAATTATGTCCTTGATGCACCGCTAGGTGACAGACCTATTGCAGGAGCAGATGCAGACGTTATGAACGTTTGGCTAGCTCAATATGATGACTACTTGATAGTTTAGTGCACCATGCTTAACGGCTTAGAATCGGGACTTCAAAGACGTTTTGAACGTCATGGACCATATGAGATGTTCCAGGAGTTGAAGTTAATATTTCAAGCAAATACCCGAGTTGAGAGATATGAAGTCTCCAACAAGTTCTATAGCTAAAAGATGGAGGAGAATCGCTCAACTAGTGAGCATGTGCTCAGATTGTCTGGGTACTACAATCGCTTGAATCAAGTGGGAGTTAATCTTCCAGATAAAATAGTGATTGACAGAATTCTCTAGTCACCATCACCAAGTTAGTAGAACTTCGTGATGAACTATAGTATGCAAGGGATGACGAAAGTAATTCCCGAGCTCTTCGTGATGCTGAAATCGACGAAGGTAGAAATCAAGAAAAACATCAAGTGTTGATGGTTGACGAGACCACTAGTTTCAAGAAAAGGGCAAAGGGAAGAAGGGGAACTTCAAGAAGAACGGCAAGCAAGTTGCTGCTCAAGTGAAGAAGCCTAAGTCTGGTCCTAAGCCTGAGACTAAGTGCTTCTACTGCAAAGGGACTGGTCATTGGAAGCGGAACTACCCCAACTATTTGGTGGATAAGAAGGATGGCAAAGTGAACAAAGGTATATTTGATATACAGATTATTGATGTGTACTTTACTAGTGTTTATAGCAACCCCTCGGTAATTGATACTGGTTCAGTTGCTAAGAGTAGTAACTCGAAACGGGAGTTGCAGAATAAACAGAGACTAGTAAAAGTGAACAAAGGTATATTTGATATACAGATTATTGATATGTACTTTACTAGTGTTTATAGCAACCCCTCTGTAATTGATACTGGTTCAGTTGCTAAAGAGTAGTAACTCGAAAACGGGAGTTGCAGAATAAACAGAGACTAGTGAAAGGCGAGGTGACGATGTGTGTTGGAAGTAGTTCCAAGATTGATATGATCATCATCGCACACTCCCTGTACTTTCGGATTAGTGTTGAGACTAAATAAGTGTTATTTGGTGTTTGCGTTGAGCATGAATATGATTTGATCATGTTTATTGCAATACGGTTATTCATTTAAATTAGAGAACAATTGTTGTTCTGTTTACATGAATAAAACCTTCTATGGTCATACACACCAACGAAAATGGTTTGTTGGATCTCGATCGTAGTGATACACATATTCATAATATTGAAGCCAAAAGATGCAAAGTTAATAATGATAGTGCAACTTATTTGTGGCACTGCCGTTTAGGTCAGATTGGTGTAAAGCGCATGAAGAAACTCCATACTGATGGGATTTTGGAATCACTTGATTATGAATCACTTGATGCTTGCGAACCGTGCCTCATGGGCAAGATGACTAAAACGCCGTTCTCTGGAACGATGGAGAGAGCAACAGATTTGTTGGAAATCATACATACAGATGTATGTGGTCCGATGAATATTGAGGCTCGTAGCAGGTATCATTATTTTCTGACCTTCACAGATGATTTGAGCAGATATGGGTATATCTACTTAATGAAACAAGAGTCTGAAACATTTGAAAAGTTCATATAATTTCAGAGTGAAGTAGAAAATCATCGTAACAAGAAAATAAAGTTTCTACGATCTGATCGTGGAGAAGAGTATTTAAGTTACGAATTTGGCCTTCAGTTAAAACAATGTGGAATAGTTTCACAAATTCATGCCACCTGGAACACCACAACATAATGGTGTGTCCGAACGTCATAACCGTACTTTATTGGATATAGTGCAATCTATGATGTCTCTTACCAATTTACCACTAATCGTTTTGGGGGTTATGCATTAGAGACAGCTGCATTCACGTTAAATAGGGCACCATCAAAATCCGTTGAGACGACGCCTTATGAACTGTGGTTTGGCAAGAAACCAAAGTTGTCGTTTCTTAAAATTTTGGGGTTGCGATGCTTATGTGAAAAAGTTTCATCCTGATAAGCTCAAACCCAAATCAGAGAAATGTGTCTTCATAGGATACCCAAAGGAGACAGTTGGGTACACCTTCTATCACAGATCCGAAGGCAAGACATTCGTTGCTAAGTATGGATCCTTTCTAGAGAAGGAGTTTCTCTCGAAAGATGTGAGTGGGAGGAAAGTAGAACTTGATGAGGTAACTGTACCTGCTCCCTTATTGGATCACAGAAATCTGTTCCTGTGACTTCTATACCAATTAGTGAGGAAGTTAATGATGATGATCATGTAACTTCAGATCAAGTTACTACCAAACCTCGTAGGTAAACCAGAGTAAGATCCGCACCAGAGTGGTACGGTAATCCTGTTCTGGAGGTTATGTTACTAGACCATGACGAACCTACGAACTATGAAGAAGCGATGGTGAGCCCAGATTCCGCAAAATGGCTTGAGGCCATGAAATCTGAGATGAGATCCATGTATGAAGAACAAAGTATGGACTTTGATTGACTTGCCCAATGATCGGCGAGCCATTGAGATTAAATGGATCTTCAAGAGGAAGACGGATGCTGATAGTAGTGTCACTATCTACAAAGCTAGAATTGTCGCAAAAAGGTTTTCGACAAGTTCAAGATGTTGACTACGATGAGAGTTTCTCACTCGTATCTATGCTTAACTCTGTCTGAATCATGTTAGTAATTGCCGCATTTTATGAAATCTGGCAAATGGATAAACAAAACTACATTCCTTAATGGATTTATTAAAGAAGAGTTGTATATGATGCAACCAGAAGGTTTTGTCAATCCTAAAGGTGATAACAAAATATGCAAGCTCCAGCGATCCATCTATGGACTGGTGCAAGCATCTCGGAGTTGGAATATACACTTTGATAAGTTGATCAAAGGATATAGTGTTATACAGACTTGCGGTGAAGCCTGTATTTACAAGAAAGTGAGTGGGAGCACTACAACATTTCTGATAGGTATATGTGAATGACATATTGTTAATCAGAAATAATGTAGAATTATTCTGCAAAGCATAAAGGAGTGTTTGAAAGGAGTTTTTCAAAGATAGACCTCGGTGAAGCTGCTTACATATTGAGCATCAAGATCTATAGAGATAGATCAAGACGCTTGATAAGTTTTTCAATGAGTACATACCTTGACAAGATTTTGAAGTAGTTCAAAATGGAACAAGTCAAAGAAAGAGTTCTTGCCTGTGTTGCAAAGGTGTGAAATTGAGTAAGACTCAAATCCCGACCACGGCAAAAAATAGAAAGAGAATGTAAGTCATTCCCTATGCCTCAGTCATAGGTTCTATAAAAGTATGCCATGCTATGGACCAGACCTATTGTATACTCTGCCCTGTTTTGGCAAGGGAGTACAATAGTGATCTAGGAGTAGATCACTGGACATTGGTCAAAATTATCCTTAGTGGAATAAGGATATGTTTCTCGATTATGGAGGTGACAAAAGGTTCGTCGTAAAGAGTTACGTCGATGCAAGCTTTGACACGATCTGGATGACTCTAAGTCTCGATCTAGATACATATTGAAAGTGGGAGTTATTAGCTAGAGTAGCTCCGTGCAGAGCATTGTAGACATAGAAATTTGCAAAATACTTACGGATCTGAATGTGACAGACCCGTTGACTAAAATTATCTCACAAGCAAAACATGATCACACCTTAGTACTCTTTGGGTATTAATCACATAGCGATGTGAACTAGATTACTGACTCTAGTAAACCCTTTGGGTGTTGGTCACATGTCGATGTGAACTATGGGTGATAACCACATAAAGATGTGAACTATTAATGTTAAATCACATGGCGATGTGAACTAGATTATTGACTCTAGTGCAAGTGGGAGACTGAAGGAAATATGCTCTAGAGGCAATAATAAAGTTATTATTTATTTCCTTATATCATGATAAATGTTAATTATTCATGCTAGAATTGTATTAACCGGAAACATAATACATGTGTGAATACATAGACAAACATAGTGTCACTAGTATGCCTCTACTTGACTAGCTCGTTAATCAAAGATGGTTAAGTTTCCTAGCCATAGACATAAGTTGTCATTTGATTAACGAGATCACCTCATTAGGAGAATGACGTGATTGACTTGACCCATTCCGTTAGCTTAGCACTCGATCGTTTAGTATGTTGCTATTGCTTTCTTCATGACTTATACATGTTCCTATGACTATGAGATTATGCAACTCCCGTTTACCGGAGGAACACTTTGTGTGCTACCAAACGTCACAACGTAAATGGGTGATTATAAAGGTGCTCTACAGGTGTCTCCAAAGGTACTTGTTGGGTTGGCGTATTTCGAGATTAGGATTTGTCACTCCGATTGTCGGAGAGGTATCTCTGGGCCCACTCGGTAATGCACATCACTATAAGCCTTGCAAGCATTGTGACTAATGAGTTAGTTGCAGGATGATGTGTTACGGAACGAGTAAAGAGACTTGCCGGTAACGAGATTGAACTAGGTATCGAGATACCGACGATCAAATCTCGGGCAAGTAACATACCGGTGACAAAGGGAACAACGTATGTTGTTATGCGGTCTGACCGATAAAGATCTTCGTAGAATATGTGGGAGCCAATATGGGCATCCAGGTCCCGCTATTGGTTATTGATCGGAGACGTGTCTCGGTCATGTCTACATAGTTCTCGAACCCGTAGGGTCCGCACGCTTAACGTTACGATGACAGTTTTATTGAGTTTTGATGTACCGAAGGAGTTCGGAGTCTCGGATGAGATCGGGGATATGACGAGGAGTCTCGAAATGGTCGAGATGTAAAAATCGATATATTGGACGACTATATTCGGACTTCGCAAAGGTTCCGAGTGATTTGGGTATTTTTCGGAGTACCGGAGAGTTACAGGAATTCGTATTGGGCCTTAATGGGCCATACGGGAAAGGAGAGAAAGGCCTCAAAAGGTGGCCGCACCCCTCCCCATGATCTGGTCCGAATTGGACTAGGGAAGGGGGGCGCACCCTTCCTTCTTTCTCCTTCCCCCTTCCCTTCTCCTACTCCCACAAGGAAAGGAGGAGTCCTACTCCCGGTGGGAGTAGGACTCCCCCCTATGGCGCGCCTCTCCCCTTGGCCGGCTGCCTCCCCCTTGCTCCTTTATATACGGGGGCAGGGGGCACCCCAGAGACACAACAATTGATCCTTGAGATCTCTTAGCCGTGTGCGGTTCCCCCCTCCACCATATTACACCTCGATAATACCGTTGCGGAGCTTAGGCGAAGCCTTGCGTCGGTGGAACATCATCATCGTCACCACGCCGTCGTGCTGACGAAACTCTCCCTCAACACTCGGCTGGATCGGAGTTCGAGGGACGTCATCGAGCTGAACGTGTGTAGAACTCGGAGGTGCCGTACGTTTGGTACTTGATCGGTCGGATCATGAAGACGTACGACTACATCAACCGCGTTGTGATAACGCTTCCGCTGTCGGTCTACGAGGGTACGTGGACAACACTCTCCCCTCTCGTTGCTATGCAGCACCATGATCTTGCGTGTGCGCAGGAATTTTTTTGAAATTACTACGTTCCCCAACAGTTTTCAATCAATATAACACTTTGTGGAGCAATTCTAATGCATTTTCTCTCATAATATGCAAGGTTTACACAAAGAGGGAGAATACCGGCAGTTAAAACTCTGGACCTGAAAAAGCTATGTCGGAGATACCTATTCTGCACATCTCCAAATGAGCTGAAATTTTGTGGAGGTTTATTTTGGAATATATGAAAATTATTGGAGAAAAGAAATACCAGAGGGGCCACCCAGGTGCCCACTAGGCACCATGGCGCACCTACCCCCCTGGCGCGCCCTGGTGGGTAGTGGGGCCCTTGGCCAGCCTCCGGTGCCCATCTTCTGGTATATAAGCCCATTTGACCTAGAAAAAATAAGGAGAGGACTTTCGGGACGGAACGCCGGCGGCTCGAGGCGGAACTTGGGCATGAGCACTTTTGCTCTCCGGCGGAGAGATTCCATCGGGGATACTTCCCTCCGGGAGGGGGAAATCAATGCCATCGTCGTCACCAACAACCCTCTCATCGTGGGAGGGCCAATCTTCATCAACATCTTCAACAACACCATCTCATCTAAAAACCCTAGTTTATCTCTTGTGCTCAATCTTTGTATCAAATCCTCAGATTGGTACCTGTGGGTGACTAGTAGTGTTGATTACATCTTGTAGATGATGCTAGTTGGTTTATTTGGTGGAAGATCATATGTTAAGATCTATTATGCTATTCAATACCCCTCTGATCTTGAGCATGAATATGTTTTGTGAGTAGTTACTTTTGTTCTTGAGGACATGGGAGAAGTCTTGTCATAAGTAGTCATGTGAATTTAGTATTCGTGCAATATTTTGATGATATGTATGTTGTTGATTCCCTTAGTGGTGTTATGTGAACGTCGAATACATGACACTTCACCATCTTTGGGCCTAAGGGAATGCATTGTGGAGTAGTTATGAGATGATGGGTTGCTAGAGTGACAGAAGCTTAAACTCTAGTTTATGCGCTATTCCGTAAGGGGCTGACTTGGATCCATATGTTTAATGCTATGGGTTAGATTTTATTTTAATTCTTATTTCATAGTTGCGGATGCTTGCGAGGGGGGTTAATCATAAGGGGGAGGCTTGTTCAAGTAAGAACAACACCCAAGCACCGGTCCACCCACATATCAAATTATCAAAGTAGCGAACGCGATGAAATTCCCATGTGTCCTCAAGAACGCTTGCTTATTATAAGAGACCGTTCCGGCCTGTCCTTTGCTACAAAAAGGATTGGGCTACCTTGCTGCACTTTTGTTACCATTACTATTACTTGCTCGTTACAAATTACCTTGCTATCAAACTATCTGTTACCGACAATTGCAGTGCCTATAAAAAATACCTTGTTGAAAACTGCTTGTCATTTCCTTCTGCTCCTCATTGGGTTCGACACTCTTACTTATCAAAAGTACTACGATTGATCCCCTATACTTGTGGGTCATGAAGACTCTTTTCTAGCACTGTTGCCAGGGAGTGAAGCACTTTTGGTGAGTGGAATTTGGTAAGGAAATTTTTTATATTATGTGTTAAACTTTACTGTTACTTGTTACTATGGAAAACCATCTTTTGAGGGATTTGTTCGGGGTATCTTCACCTCGACCAGAAGCACAAAGAATTCCTCCTCAACCTGCCGCACCTACCGAAAATATTTATTATGAAATTCCTTCGGGTATGATAGAGAAACTACTAGCTAATCCTTATGTAGGAGATGGAACACTACATCCTGATATGCATCTAATCTATGTGGATGAAGTTTGTGAATTATTTAAGCTTGCAGGTTTACCTGGAGATGAAGTTAAGAAGAAGGTCTTCCCTTTATCTTTGAAGGGAAAGGCATTGACCTGGTATAG